>NC_043967.1:407527-582527 GCF_902148855.1 Sphaeramia orbicularis
CTGGATTAGGAGGCATTCTGACGTAGTCTGGGACACATCTGTCCACATGCTCCTGCTCGTCTGAACTGGCATGTGTCCTAGTAGGGGGTCAGAAAATATGGGTTCTGCAATATATCATATTTCATTTCCCAATACTGTACTGATATTAAAAAGCACTGTATTGATATTTTTAGGTATTTATTCAAATGCAGATATTGTGGAGGTCCATTTTAGGTTTTCTTCATTGTTTATATCTTATTTATCATTATTTAACACTGTTTTATTAAATAATGGTTATTTGAATCATCCTAAAAGCACTTTTTCCTGTCTGAGGCAGATGGTAGCTCCTTTGTTTGGATTGAACTCAAATACTGTTCTGATGTTAGTTGTGAACTAATAGAATCTGAACATTTGAACAGGATCTGAAACTGGAATGTCTGTACAACACAATTTCAGTTTGAACGCAGGAACATTTTGTGATATAACATTAGATCCTGCTGTGATCAAATAAAAATGTGTTTAGTATTTGTGCAAATTTCTGTTGTAATTCAATTCTTCAAGGAAATAATCATTTAAAAACAGAAACACAGAAAACAGTATCATGATATATCGTATTGTGATCCTAGTATTGTGATCTGATATGATTGTATCGTATCGCCAGCAAAGGTTATAATAGTTTTGGATTTTTCCTTCTAGTTTAGTTTTATTTAGTTTTGACTTTTTTCTCTAATTCAGTTCATTTTAATTCGTTTTTAGAGCAGGTTTGATAGTTTTTATTAGTTTTCATTTTTTCTAAATGCTTAGTTTTAGTATTAATTTTAGTTTTGTCATATCTTTTCTCTTCCTCTGTCGTCGTATTCAAATAAATCCCAGACAGGACTCTGCTGCTTTCTCCCAACTTTAGTCTCCATGTTTCCAGGTAGAGTGGGGACCAGAAGACGACTGGAAACCACAAGTGAACACAAGTGACGGACTGTGAAGTGTTGTTCGGTGCCACTAGATAAAACTGCTAGAGCAAAAACTAAATCGATTTCGTATCAACCTGACATTGACAGAGATGAAAACGAAGGGAATTTTACCCATAATTTTATACGTTTCACTTAGTTTTATAAACACACAATACAGTTTCACTTAGTTATCATTTTTTTCTTTTAATTATAGTTTTTATTTATTTCAGTTAACGAAAATGTTTTTACAATTCTAGTTTTCATCATTTCGTTAGTTTTCATTAACGATAATAACCTTGATCGCCAGATTCTTGCCAATACACACGCCTACATCCTAGGATGCATTAATGGACTGAGTCCTGAGCTGACATGCTCTGTTTAGCAAAGGATATTTCAGAAAGCTCATGGAAATGTTTCCCCAGTGCTTTAACTGTGTTGAGCTGCCGTTTCACCCAGATGATGCAAGGCAAATTCTGCACTTTAAGGGTCCAGATCTAAGAGGATCGAACTGTGGAACAGTTTAAAAAAACAAAAAACATCTTCTATGTAATGACATTTTACATGTATAAAACTGCAAAACCTGCGACATGAAGATACAAAATTTGACTGCATTTTGTACCAGATTAGGTTTTCACTTTTGACCCGGCATTTCTAATGAATAGTGTGGATGAAATGCCATCTGTGATAGAAAGTACCAGTTCAAATCCAAATCTTACCCACAATCACAATTTGCACTTTTTCACTGAACTGTGAGGACCCTAGTGTGAACTGTTCAGTCAGCTGTTATGTCACAGCTGGACACATGAGTGCACACATCCCAAGACAGATGTTAACGTCAAGTCTGAACGGGGCAAGTGGCTGTGCCCAGAAAACTCTTAAAAACAAAAAAAAAGGTCATAATATCAAAAATAGACAAGGGTTTTTACACTGACAGAGTCCCACAACAGTTTTTCTCTCATTTCTGATATTTTGCTGCTTTTTAGTTTGTAAATCACTAAAGGACTAAAAAGCTGTGATAGTTTGTTTAGACACACGCTTCTGGATCACTGGTCCAACAACTTTTGTAACACACAGCCCAGTTTAATGGTCCAAATAACTGACATACTTCTATGAAGGCAACGTTACATTAACTGCTCTATTATACCATCTATTAAGACAATAGTGGGTATAAAAGAAATACAATAAATATATCAGCAACAATGTGTGCACATCAGTATGGTTGATCCTGAGGTTTGTACATAGTTTGACCCCATTCTGATGACAGAAAACATTTGGAAGTGTCCTTCTGGTACAATCGCAACGATGTGAAACAATCAAAACTAAATCAGATTCATATCACCTTTTGGAAGAGATGACACGGGCAAAAAACAAACAAACAAACAAACAAACAAACCTTAAGGCATATTCATGAAGCTTCACAAATTAAAACAGCCCTGATGACGCAATGGAAGGATTCAGCAACAATGAATTTAAAAGTGACAACTGGACTGTATAACGGAAGGATTCGGATCACGCTCATGAGATCACATGCATAATGAAGCTTACAGTAACTTTTCACAGACACAAACTGCACGAGTCAGCTGGAACTTTGTAAACCACTTTCTCTTCATCAGCTAGACAATAACTTCCAAACATTTACAACAGTACGTTTGTTTCCTCCACAGCCTAAAGACATCAGCAACAGACTAGGGCTCTGAATCACAAAACAGGATTGAGGATCATTGGTGAGGCAACTTCTAACCCAGGTAAATCACCATGGTAACGCATCCAGGAACCTGCTCTGGAGAAAGTTGTGTTCAAGATCAAAATGTCTACAAATACCACCCTCTGACCACTACTGACCAATCAGATGTCCTAGAAGAGGGGGCTGGTAGGTCAGGGAAGATTGATAGACTCTTTGGCTTTCCTTATTTCAAAATAGATGTTAAAGCAGCGTATGACTTTCATCTCAATTTTTTTTTCAAATCTGTAAAACCATTAGTCTTTCTGCGCTTACGTACCTGAATCACTTCCCTCATGGTGAACAGCTTCAAAGATGACTCCATCATAAACACAGTCCGCTTGTTAACGTAAACCCAAATGTCACTCAGGCCTTTTCAGAAATTCTGTCACAAAGTGCATTGTGGGAATGGGAATTCCACACAGCAGCAATTTCACTGTCTGGTCCTGAGCGTTGAACCCAAATGTCACCTTTACCTCCATCCTCTGACTAAACTCATTCTGTAAAACAACGCTGGTGGACTGTATAACTTTACGTTGTAGTGATCTGGCTTGTTTTCTTGCCGAATCTGTGAGAAACCGCTTTCGCTTCGTCACTGCGTGGAATTCCCATTCCTAAAATGCACTTACCGGCAAAATTTCTGAAAAGGCCTCAGTGACGTTTCAGTTTGTTACGTAAACAAGCAGACTGTGTTTATGATCGAGTAATCTTCAAAGTCATTCACCGTGAGGGAAGTGATTCAGGCAAGTAAGTACGGAAAAACTGATGGATTAGAGAAAATTAGGCTATCACTTGGGTTTTACAAATCTGGAAAAAAAAAGTGATCAAAGTCATATGCTGCTTTAAAGAAAATCAGCAACCAGTTCTCCAAGTGTGTTTGTGGCAGGACTGACAGAAACGGGGCTGTGCTTAATTCCATTCTGTTCACTTTTACACCACACAAGCGTTTCCTCATGAGGCGAACATCTTTACAGCTGATAACTTCATGGAACAAAAGCAGGAAACAGACAGCGCATCCCAGAAACAGACAGAACAGCAACTGTTTGCAGAGAGGAAAGGGAATTATCATGGTGACAGGTTTGTTTGCCTACTCAAATACTCATTCATGGGGTACGTATCATTCCAGTTTTCAAATATTAATATTTGAATGTTCACTTTCTAAACTACACAGCAGCAGACGATAAGTCACAATGCAGAAGTAAACAGCAGACCGTCTTTGTCACACTGGAATTGAAGAAGTGGTACATCCTGTCATACACATCATATCTGACCTAAGTTTCTGGTCAAATCCCACTTTACAGACATTAGTTCAACTGTTCCACTCCATTTGCCATCTTGCATTGTTTAATCATCTTTACTGTTCTGTTTGTGTTGTTTTATTCAAATTCATGTTGGGATGTCCAAGCTGTGACTGAGTGAATTCACCACAAGGCTGGAATGGACCAAAGACAGGTGTGTAAAGAACAGGTAGGCGCACCGCTCTGGGAGCAGGACACTGTAAAAAAAGAGTCCATTTGTTCTGTAGTTCCCCTGGTGAGGCCCTGGAGCCCTAAAAATAGGCATCTGGATCAACCTTTTTAACAACACCTTAAATACCTCAACAGTGAAATCTAATAAACCTGATTTTGGTTGAACATATGTTTGTACAGATACTTGGATCTCTCATCTAATTCTGCCTCTTCAGTTGGTGAGGATCATTGAGAATTGGATTTGGTTCATTTTAAGCTACAATAACAGACAAAACAAACACTTTAAACTGGGGTGTTTCATGGAAACAGATCCTGGATCTACTGAACTTGCTTTGTGAGAAAGGCCCCTGAATAAAGCTTTTCTATAACTAAGGTAGAAACAAATGAAATGGTAATGTGCAAAATTGGCACACTTCACAGGTTTGTTCAAGTCCATAATAAAGCTGTGAGAGACTTCCGTGTCCAATTTTTCATCAAATCTGTCAAACCTCAGTCATATCCTCAGTATCATGAATCCGTTTGTCTGTCATTACTCACCTGAATCTCTTGCATTACGGTGAACAGTTTCTTAGTTCCATCCACCAGAAACAAACCATGTGTTTACAAACAGAGCTGGGAGGGAACTCGGGCATCTAAGGAATTTTGTCACAATGTGCATTGTGGGAAATGGAGGCTCGCGCAGCTGCCTGCAGGGGCACCAGCAGTGACACCATATGATATTATATGGATGAAACAAACATGCAGAAACGTCTGAAACGTGGAAACGGCTGGAGGAATATGCATAGAGGGAAGGGAGCTCCTGTCGTTTCCACATCGTGTCTGTTCTAGCTGCTGCTGTCAGGTGGCTGCAAGAACCTCAGTTTCCCACAATGCACGTCGCGACAAAATTCCTCAGATGCCCAGTTCCCTCCCGGCTCTGTTTGTAAACACATGGTTTGTTTCTGGTGGATGGAACTAAGAAACTGTTCATCATAATGTAAGAGATTCAGGTGAGTTATGACAGACAGACTGACAGATTCATGATACTGAGGATATGACTGAGGTTTGACAGATTTGATGAAAAATTGGTCACGAAAGTCTCCCGCACCTTTAAACTGGGGTGTTTCATGGAAACAGATCCTGGATCTACTGAACCTGCTTTGTGAGACAGGCCTCTGAATAAAGCTTTTCTATAACTAAGGTAGAAACAAACGAAATGGTAATGTGCAAAACTGGCACACGTTACAGGTTTGTTCAAGTCCATATTAAACTGGTGACAGTGAGAACCACACAATGGTTTAAAGTTACTACCTATAAACACCTATTCTGAACTGAAGCACAACCACAGGATGTACAGTAACTCATACTGGTGACCTGCAACACACCAGAAGAAAACAGAAGGCATTTACAGATCTGATCCCAGCCTCAACTCCACATTTTTCTGTAAGACCTCCTGCCTCGTGAGTACCTTGGACGTGTTTGCTGAGTCGACTGCCTCTAGATTAGGTTTGTTTCCGTGTGCTGCGGTGTCACCCTAAGGCTTTTGGTTAGCTTATGTGCATGTGTGAGCTGAAGTGTACGTAGCACGTGTAGAAGGTTCTGCCAAACCCACACTGCATTGTGTACTCGCAGATCAGTGAAGTGTCATGCGTTCGTCTGTGTAGGGTGTTGTTTTTTGGGCAGTTACGTATGAGAGCATTTTTTTTCTTTCGTTTTTCTCCGACCATTTATGAGGCGCGAGAGGGAGGCAAAGGTGAAGAGGGCTTTAGTGAGCTTCTTTTAACTTTCTCTGTCCTACTTTCTTACAAACTGAATCCTTGATTGTCTGTGCTGAATGGCGTTGCTTCTTCTGCTTTTCCTTCCTCTTTACACCCAAACAGTGCTTCACACCAAGTCCTTTGTCATTTCCACTATTCCATTTTTTCTATGTCTATATTATCCAAATCGATGTCAGGCGAGGCCACACAACAAAGGCACAACTTCTGAGTGAACAGGGAGATCTTCTCTGTGGGGAGAAAATCAAAGAAAAATTAGGGGTAGAGAAAATCTTTGAAACAGGAAAGAACACTGTACAATGTATACAGGCGATGGGAGCTTCACAGCATTCTGAACAGTACCAGGAGAACACCGAGTTAGAGCTGAAACGATGAATGGATTAATCGACTCGTACCTTCCTTAAAGGGTACCTGTAGTGAATTTTCATTGCTAGCTATTTCAAAAGATCACGTATAATTTTTTTTTTCTTTTTTGGAATGTTCATGGGTTTGGGTTTGGGTTAAAAAAACCAAAAAACAATGGCTGTATTTTGCTTTTCTGTGACTGGATATGTAATAAAAACACTTTGAACAAAAAAACCCCAAATAGATCACATATAATACTAGCAGTTCCATCAGGTAACTTTCATCATAGCCCATTGTCAGGTACGTGCTTACCAAGTCGCTGCTCTGTCAGTCAAGCATGGTCAGCGACATGTTGCCTCCTTCACGGGCTGTTCCAGCACCAGTAGTGACGCAGACTCGTTTATTTATCTGATTAGCTGGGCTATGATGGACTGGTCACTGACTGCAGCAAACACCAGTCTAATGCCGCATTTCCACTACATGGTATTGGCTCAGCTCGACTCAACCATTTTGTGTTTTCATTACGCAAAAGGACCTGGAATCTGGTACCTGGTACTACTTTTTTGATATCACCTCCACCAAGGTTCCTGGACTGGGGACCAGACACTAAAAGGCGACGTGTGAACACTGCAGACCACTGATTGGTCAGAGTCGTCTCTGTGACCCGCCGTTTTACAAAAAACAGATGCAGAAGTTTACAGTAAATGTTGTGGTAGGTTAATCAACATGATGACAGCCCGCAAAATTACACCATGGTTGGTCCAGGAGATTCAGTCCTTGGTGGACGACGTAAAAATTCAGCATGAGTTTGATGAGACAACGGCCAACGAGCGAGTTTATCAGCAACTCTGAGCAGACGACATGGAAGTAACGTGCTGCATCGCTATGACGTAAAGTACTGTAAAGTCTGTAGTAGCCTGTAATGAAACGGTCTCCAGGAATAGGACCTGGTACAAGCGTCGAGTCGAGCCGAGCCGGTTCCACATACTGGAAACGCGGCATAAGATGACACATTCTCAGCCAGTGCTGGGTCACATCTCTATGACGATGGTGGAGTGCAAAGCTTACAGCTGCACCAACAAGCACAGAAATCCAGGTGATCCGCTCAATCTCACTTGCTGACTGCTGCTCGTTTACTTGTACTCGATCACCTGGAATCAATGATGGCACGTCACTTCCAGCCGGCAATGGCTGCTCCCCATAGATTCTGCATTTATGGCAATTTTTATGGCGATTATTTTTTAAACAGAATTTGCTTATATGTTATACACAAAGCCCAGTTAATGTGGTAAGCATGACCAGTACAGGTACACTTTAATTTCACTGCCACTAAACACTTGTTCCGCTGTTTCACACGGATGGGATCAACCAGGATCAACACAAACATGTTTCGTTTCAGCTCCACATCAGAGTAGTTGTTTTCTGCTGTAGGATATATTGTTTAAAAGCACAGAACAAGCCTCAGTCTTGAGTATGTTGATACACTCATTTTTCTTTTCTTTGTTGGAACCATTACTCACTCCTTTAAATTTTTAAGCTTTCAATATAAAAAAAATTTTGTCTCCTTTTTCAGTTGTACATTTCTTCCATCTTCAGTTTGTAAGTTGGATCCAAATGTGCTGCAGACTGCAGTGCACATATTGTTTGGACTTATTTGTTGTCGTCATTTCTTCATACTATAGGACTAGAAATCAGATACATTAGATTTTTTATAAATACTTTTATACTGTTATTGTTATTTTTTTGCAGATATTTTTTTAAACACTTTTGTGGTTTGTGATTTTCAAATTTTGCCAATTTAAATGAGTTAATTGAATTGAAGAAAAATAATTGATAACTGCAGCTCTACAATGAACATGCTGAGCTTAATCCCTAATCTGAGATAATGCTATGAAAATTCTCTACATGCCTGTGGTAGTTTTTTAAAACAAAATGACCTGAGCACTTAATGATTCGTTAACAATGGCCTGTACCAACGTCTCCAGGGTTTCTACATGCACAATCCTTGAGACCTTTTGAAGACCCTCATGAGCACAGTTTAAGACCTAACTGCTTGTCCAGTACAAGGCTTCTGTACAGTTCTACAGGCAATATATCAACCTTTTACATGCTCTTGACTGTCACTGAAAAGTGCAAATTTTTTACAGTATTACACATTGTTTTGTTGTAGAAAATCTGTTTCATAGGTTCATCTTCTGTTCCAGACAAGACAACATATTTTGATCTTGAAGCAGCAAATACCCCCTTTTTTTTTACCAAAAGGTGAGAATTTTACATCTGTAAAAAAAAAAAAAAAAAAAAAAGGTATTCCATGACTTTTTTAAAAAAATTCCATGAATTAACCTTAATTGGTCACTTTTGTGGCCCTGAAAAATGAGATTTTAAAATTCCATGACTTTTCCAAGTTTCATACACCAGCATGATCAATTGCCTTATTTTCTTTGTCCTTCTTGCACAATATACAGCAGTTTTTTTTTGTTTTTTTTTTCCATTTTCATTTTCAAACAAGCACTCAAAGTTCTGTTCTGGAGACAGACAATGGTAAAATTAGACTTATCATAAATAACTTAGATTTATATTATAATAACAGTGTTAACAAAAATTATTTTGACATGTTTTTCTAAAGGCATTTTTTTTTTTTTTGTTTATGAAAGGCACGTTATGAACACAACATCATGATACACTTGGACACTAAGATTCTGACCAGACTGTACAGTTTGTATCAGTGCTTATGGGTTGTTATTGGTGGTTTCATTTTGCAGCTTTGGTATAAATCTAATGAAGTGTTTAAGACATTTGAAGGCCTTAACCTTCCGGTATCCAGGCAAGTATATAATACACACCTTGCACTTCCTGTTATAAAAGGTCATATTATTTTTCACAATATGTATAAGGTCAGCGTTCAAAAGTTGTTGAGTTTTGCATGATTTTTAGAATTCTAACTCAGCCACTAAAATCAGCACATGGTAAACATTGGAAAATTACTACACTAGCATACTTCTCCGATGTGAGTATCATATCATATCAGACCTCTTCTCTGTCTGTTTTTAAATCCCTTCTTAAAACCCATCTTTTCTCCTCTGCTTTTGAAACCATGTGAGATGTTTGAAGGTACTGTCTTTATTCTATTGTTTTTATTTGGTAGTGGTTTATTGTTCTTATTTATCTATTTATTTAATTAATTTATTTATTTTGTTGTTTTTAATTGTGTGGCTTATTTTTTTAATCTATTCTTGTATTTTATTCTTCTATTTGGGTTTTATTTATTCTTCTGTATAGCACTGTTTTTCTTTTTTGTACAGTTTCTATGTCTTTAAATCTATTCTGTATTTTATTCTTCTGTTTTGGTTTTGATTATTCTTCTGTCCACTGTGGTTGTTTTAAAGTGCTTTACAAATGAAGTTGGATTGGATTGAGTAAAAAATGCATGTTGACACATTTTAGCACCTAACATTTGACCTAGCACAAAAAAACCATATTAAATAATAATAATAATAATAATAATAATAATAATGTCACTGTTAATCACTGATACACAACATGCAGCAGAAATATAAAAATAAGTGTAACTGTAGTAACTATGAAAAAAATGTTGACATTACTATGGTGCTGCACAGATCACACACTTTTGGTGGTCAAGAGGGACCTCTCTGGGCAGGATACCGGAAGGTTAAATATGAATTATTGTATTTAAACTTTAAAACCTGTGTAAAATATAAATCCAGGAGTACAAAACATTCTGTAATTAGAAATTAAAAGTGAAATGAAGGCAGCAAATTAAATATTGCTTTTGATCTAAACAGGAAGGCTATCAACACAAAATCATTTTGATGACATGTATGACTGGATCTTACGGAGAATCTTGGCAAGAAAGGCTGGTCTGGAAGTAGGTGGGAGGTGGAGACAGATGTAGTAGACTGGAGCTCCAGACAGCGCCACAGCGATCCCCACCAGAGAGTTGATGGTGTCACTGTAGAGGGGCACCACCACCAGGAATATACTGCACAGACAGTACACCACTGGGAAGAATAAAGACAGCTGGAGGAAACACAGAGACGACAACAAGATCAAGTTCTATCCATCTGAAGTAATAATGGCATGCTGATACACTTTTCCTTTTGTTAGATCCTGCAAAGTGGATGAATAACCAATTAAGTTATCAAAGACAACTATATTAGTTTCAACTCTATTTCTCTGTTAATGTAATTATGTTCTACTTATCCTGCATTGCCAGTATAGATTGACCTTGATTGGCTGGGGGGGGGGATCAAATTAAACCACATTATCAAATTGTAAACATCATGGGGCTTTACTATTGTCATAAGTCATCAGTAAAACTCATGATAAACAGATAGAAAGTGCTCAGCAGACCTACAATTGATGGGAACCATCTAAACAACAGTCTATACTACAAAACGGCTCATAACCCTAGAATAAGAAGGAACCAGCTCCTGGATCTGCCCCTTTTAAAAAAAAAAAAAAGGTTAAGATAGCATCTTACCTCAAAGTCCAAATCAAGGCTCACGGATTTTGACCTGATTACTTTTCTTTTCATACTGCAGTTCTGGAATCTACAACATCCCATCAACATCATTGCCCATGAGCTACATTTCCTTATACTTGACACTGATTGGTTTATAGACACATCTGATGTTAGTACGTTAATAATTAAGCTCATGTTTAACCTCCGTGTGTTTTCTTTGGGTTTTGTTTAAACCAGCTGAACAGACTTTCTGCATGATCTTGAAAGAGTCTCATTTTTATATATATGCCTGACTGTAGTCTGCAACTTGAAATGAGATTATCAGCACCAGAATAGGTTATTTCCAAATGCTATTTCCAGCGTCCCTGGTCAGGTTGGACAAGACTGGGCTTGCTTTACGGCAGACTTATGTCACTATGACAACACCACACCAACTGCAGAGGTTAGCAGTGAGAAGTAAGCTGAACGAGTGAAGAGTCAGATCTGTCCTTTTTCCTAAAGAAAGGGATTTCTTGGATTTATTTTGTTGTAATGGTGGACACTGGAACTGGAGCTGGACTGGCAGAAAGAAAAAAGAAAACTGAAAGGGAGAGCGATAGAGCACTGGCTGAAACACCTCTGTATTGAAAGGATGGATAGAACTAAGGGAGTTAAATGAATGAAAACAGAGCTGCAGTTGTCCCTCTTCCTTCTACACTGGTATAAAATGCGTCTGTTCTTTCTCCATATGCACTGGAACATTGGACTGGACAATAGTGTCTGTTGGTAGCTCAGTCAAACACTTAGTAAATGCTTCTGTGTTAGCCACAGGGCTAACACAGGGCTCTGTGATGTGGGTAATCTGTTTGATTTGGAGCATTGTTTCAGTCCAAACTAAGGGCTTTGTAAGGTCAGACTGAAATGGTGCTGTATAGATTTTAATGTTCATGCCGGGGCCTGGACACTAAACTGTCCTTCAGGAACAGGACAATTCTAACAGTAGAATACTGTGAATGCAGAAGGCTGAAGCAGCTAGTGCTGAACTGCTAATGCAGAGTGATGAAGATGTTGAATGACAGAAGTCATTTATGAAAATGACTGAATACTTTGTGTTAAACCGAGAGCAGATGTATATTATTGGGACATATTTTAGAACACCGGTCTGTGAGGAACACTGAGGAGCTCCACAGTAAAACAGACACAGAAGCAGGAGTCGGACTTCCAGTTTGGTTTCACTTTCATTTTCACACCAGTTACTAAACTACACTACCAACTGACTTTATGAAGATTGTTTGTTGTCTCGTTTCAAATGTCATTTTGCACCTGCAAGTTACTGTCTGGAAAAAAGAAACGCTGAGTTGTAAAGAGGATCCGCTCTTCAGTCATTAGCTTCAAACACACGCCTTGCCTAGAGTAATGCCTTTACGACACTAGGCGCTAGTGCTCGTGGGTAGCGGAGTCTTTGTCCCTTATAAACACCACTGATCCCGACTGAAGGTGTCAGTGAAATCCACTTTAAAGGAATTCTCTGTACAGGACCTTTAATGGTGATGCTAGGCATGCCTAATTCTGGTCTAAGAGTCTGTACCAACCATGGCCCGATTTTAATCTACGCGTCAGTCCATCTCAGTTCACCCAATGAGTTAAACCTCACCTCCTCCAATTTTGATGGAAGTTGGTGTATAGGTAATTCATAGCCAGAAAACCTGAAATTTTAAATTTTAAATTTATCAGACCAATGATTTTCGAGATATTTTTAATTATATTTTTAATTTATATTTTTATTATTATTTTTTTTTTTTTCACTTTTTTGCAAAAAAGGCTGCGGCAGCCAAATTTCAGATTGCTGTAACTCAGCAACCACTGGGCCAATTTTGAAAAGCAAGGTATTTCTGTAAAGAGGAGACCATAAGAAATCTAAACCTGGCATTATTTTGTGTATTTGGGTGCTTTTGAGTTGGATGATCTTTTAATATATATTTTGACCTTGAAATTGACACTGTGGGACATGCCCAAGCTCTTTGACACCAGTATGAAAAATGTAGTCCTATGTGTGAACTACAACATATAAAACAATTGGAGGGGTTTTCTTTTTCATTTTCATGCATTTCCATGTAGAAGCTGACATGCCCATTCCGTCACAGATCCATTCAGTGTCCTTTCTGTATACTTTTTTTTCCAAGTAGAAGAAAAAACTAAACTTTTATGTGTACAAGGAACTAATAGCAGAGCAAATATATTAATAAACAGAGGAAAATATAGCAATTGACATGTACACTAGTAATAACAAAATAACAAGATAAATTCAATAAGTACTGCTCGAAAAGGAGTGGGAAGAAGAAAACATTAAATCCCACCCTCACCTGTCATTTATGCAACATAACACATGACTTTTGCTTCCTTAATGATAAAGATATATCTGTTTAGAGTCCTAATAATGTAAATAACAGATAGTAAACACATTAGGAAAACTGATGTATATTACACATAGGAATGATCTAAATGATAGTCTGCATAACTTAAAATACAATATACAGTATTTCAAATGTAACCCCATACCAACAATGGTAATGAAAGTGACACATATCAACATGGTAAACATCGACAAGCACAAAACAACAATGGTAAGAGAGAGCCAAGGATGGAATGGCCCAGGAATTAAGCCCTGCCCTTCTTGTTTTAATATATATTTTGACACTTAAATAAACACTGTGGGACACACCCAACCTCTTTGACACCATTACGAAAAATGTAGCCCTGTGTGTCAACTACAACAATGTTCTTCTGTTTTCCTATGTACCTTCCGTTTCCTATGACTTTAATTGTTTTTACATATGCGCAGATGTAAAAGAACAAAGAAATCAGATTAACTTTTATACATGCAGGAAGACATCGGAGTATTGAGGAGATATCCAAGTGTGTTAATCAAATTTCTCATAATCATTACTGCTTACATTATTGATTACTGCTGTTACCTAATAAAGCATATCAGATTATTTGCTTACATGATCACTAGAATAATCCGATAAAAGAAAAAGTTTTATTGTCACCATATTAACGCAAGGCATCAACATTACGAAATTCAAGTTGCTCTTCAGGTCAGTGCAAATTGAGCTCAACATAAAACAAGATATATACTATATCCAAAAATAAAGGTAAGTAAAAACAATTAAAAGCAGCTAAGACAATAAAAGTATCTTAGATAGAATAAAAGTGGCTAGACAATTAAAAAACACACACCTATCAACACTTAACTACACTGAGGCAGACATAAACACAGCATAAAAACAACATAGGTGTGATTGGCAAAGGACAGAAAAAGCAGAAAAATATACGGCGCACCTACTAGTGGTGCAACGGAACAGGTAGCCTATGGTTCTGTCCATACCGCGGTTTTTGGGCCACGGTTTTGGTACGCGTTTTGTGTGTAAAGAGGACTGTTTTTTTTCCTCCCAAAATTATATTTTAATTTTGCTTGTCAGCAAAAACTGATTTTCACAGTAGGAACAAATTCTATCACTGTACTGAATAAAATAACACCTTCTGTACTGAACAATAGAACCCTTTCTTATTCCTTTACTACTTGTATACAGTAGTATAAAACAGGCACATGCACACATACATATATGAGAGAGAGACAGAGAGAGAGCCCGGATTTATCCGGAGGAATCCCACCATTTAAAAGCTTATTGGTGGTATTTCTGTGAAACAGGTAAATAAATAGGAGGTATTATTGCACATGAGGAGGGACGTAGCAGCAGACTACACAAATCAGATAATGATCAGCGTATTAGTGCGCATGTAAATTGGCTGTTTGTTAATCATGCTGCATTTTTCTGATACCTTAACAGGTCGTTGTAGATCAGGGGCTTTGAAGCGAAGGTAGATAAGACTGCCTATTGACAGGCCAATGAACAACCAGTAGTTAAAACTGAAGTAGTTGATCAACTGGAAAACATCAGGAACGGACAGGTAGAACAGGGACATGCCACCCTGAAAACATATGACAAAAAACGTGTGAAAATACATTGCAATTAGTATTATACCACACTGACATTTCCCATCCCAGTCACATACAGTTCACTAAGTGCATTTTAAAATCCAGTAAAGTATTTGATACGAACATTGAAAAGCAACGCCGGAATTGGAGTGTAACGGGTGATGTGGATCATACACAAGACGTTTGGTAGGTGGCCTTCTCTGGAACCCACAAAAAACAACCTGCAAGCAGAAACAATGGAAAGACTTTGCTTATAGTCTAGACCAGAGGTGTTAAACTTATTTCAGTTCAGGGGCCACATCCAGCCCAATATGATCTGAAGTGGGCCGAACCAGTTTAATTCACAGATCACAGTGGATTTACAAATACATACAACAGACAAACTATTGTTAAAATTGCATTGACTTCTTTTAAGACATTTCAGATTGTTCATATTTGTTCAGGTTATTCCCATTTTTTGTGAAAGGGTAATTTGTAAATGTAAACATTTTCATGTAAATTTCATTGTGATTTTTGGCACTAAAACAAAGGGACAATCTTTGAGTTGTCATTATTTATAAGTTATTATGATGATATTTTACTGGTCTGATCCACTTGAGATCACACTGGTATGTATGTGCCCCCTAAAATAAAATGATTTTAACATCCTTGATTGTTAATATCTTCAGTGTAATTTTGGCATCTCACAAATTCATCCAACAGGCCAGAATGGACCCTTTGGCGGGCCGATTTTGGCCCGCAGGCAGTATGTTTGATACCTGTGGTCCAGACATTGAACCTTTAAATATCCAGGGCCACGGTAATAAAAGAAGTCGTCTAAGGACAACATTCATTTAAAGGTGAACATGGCACTGGGTTAGCTGTAACCTGGTACCTAAAGTTCTAACATTACCAGCAGAAATGATTTGATTTAAGTAAGAGGACTAGTTCCAGACCTGGTTGTGTCCACAAACCTGGAGGCAGCGATGATTGATGAGTTGAGGCCACCGTAGCAGGATATGGCCACAGACAGAGGAATGAGCCATCTGGCCCAGCTGAGCACCTCATCTGCAAATGTCTGAGGAAACAGTCACCAGAAGAAAACACTCACAACTACAGACTGGACGTTTTAAGGAGAATCATGATGCACAACCTGAATTATCATTTCAGACGTTTTTTTATATTCCCTAGGATTCAGGAGGCTTATGCTCTGGTGTGTGATAACTTCTTCTTGTTACTTGACTAAAAACTCACATTTGCATTTTGGAAAGACATTAATTGCAATATTTAGACAATAGGTAGAAGAAACAATTACAATGGTAGTCAGTCTAAAGTAACTAAAAGTGGAAGAGCAAAGTTTGGACAGTGCTTTTATTTATATTTATGTCACAATTCCATGATCCCTGTGAAATACAGATCATATGACCAATTAAGATCATCCACAATGTAAGACCACTAATGTTTTGGCAAAATCAGATTTGTTTGGTCAGTTATTGAGCAGGTTGTAAGATGAGACAACAATGATTAAATAACTAAATACCAAAAAATACTAAGTAAACTGGTGATAGTACATACTATAGTACATATCTAATGGGTCTGAGTAATTTTCATATAGATTACTCATACAGACACATTTCCAACCACTTGTCATTAACAACTACCAAAGACAGTGTGGTTCCTGATAAACCTTCCTACAGTTGAGTTCCGTTTCAAAAGAGATTCTTCTATTGAGCAACTCTAAGTTCTGTTCTCAATCTCTATTCAATCCATTACATTCATTAATAAAGGCAATATTTAGAAATAACGAGGCAAAAATAGTGGCATCCATTAACATTTTCAGAAATTATGCCAACTGTGCAGTAAGACAACTACTGCGTGGCAACTGGCCCAAAGCAAATGGTTTTGAATTATGCTTCAAATTTCCTCTACCAAACATGATAAAACAGAGGCAGAACCATCTACCCCTTTGTTAAGATTACAATACCATATACAGATTTTCAATTTCATATATAATTTCAAACATTTTTGCACATTTGTCATACTTAAATCTTTCAGATGAAACAAATATTATTAGACAATGATGACCAGAGTACAAAAAAATGCAGTTTTTAAATAATGATTTCATTTATTAAGGGGGGGGGGGGGGGGGGGGGGATCTGTAAACAAGCTTGGCCCTATGAGAAAAAGTAATTGTCCCCTGTCGTTACATCAAAAATCAACTGTGACCAGGATAACATTTAAAGACTTGCAGGCCTCACTTGACTCAGTTAAGGTCAATGTCCATTCAGATACCCCAACCCAGGTATCTCTGGTCTTTCAGAACTGGATCCCGGGGCCCATTTACTACTGGGGTTCAGTACCTACCCCTATACTGCAGTCTTTTGGGATAATGTAATTGCACAGGCTGACATTGTCATTTGATTAATGGTGCAGCTCTAGCCATCTATCCTGTTTTTGAAATGATGAAATTCAACCCACAGCAACACCCACTGAAATGAGGCTGCTATTGGCTTTCTCAATAGTCACATTTCCCAGTCAGCTGTAGTAACTGCTTAAAAAATACAGTCATACAATCTTCAGTTTAAATACGACATCATTAGTATGCCTTGAATCTCCACAAGTGAAAATAATTACCAAAGATTCTGGTCTTATTATGTGACAATTTAATGCCAGTTTTGCTCTGATTCAAACAGAGCCCATGTCTTCCTTACACTATTAAACTCAAAACTCTGATAGGAATGATGATCAAATATCACTGTCTACAAGCCTGAGCACAACTCTTCCTCCTCCCTTGTACTAATTACATCATGAACTTCTTGTTCCTGTGTGGGGCGCTAACCTATTTAGCCTAATGAGGTTCCTGTCATCACTTTGACTCCTACAGCCACAGAGGACCTAAGGGGAGTACCAGACCAGGCTTGTGCCAATGGCTGCATGCCAGACTGTCCTCTGCTGACAGCAGATGACAGCACAGACAGATCCAAACCTATGAGGGTGAGCAGATGCATTCAATTTGGCTAAATCTTGTAATGTACTCACAGGGTTTATCAGAGGACATTAGTATACATATATTGGGGCTGTCAGTTCAGTTCTTCCAAAGTATACAGTTTAAGTTGGAGCTGAAAGCCACAAGATGTTCAAATACTCACCACGGCAACAGCTTCACTGCTCAGCACCCTGTCTGCATCCAAGACGACGTAGTAAGCTATATTGGTCAAAATGTAGATCACTGTGACGATGGGCATGGAAATTGCAATAGACAAGGGGAGATTCCTACAATGGAAAATGATTGAATAATGAATACTCGAGTTAACAAGGACAAGTGGTGGTTGAGCAAAAAGCAGACTGAATGGGGGCAGCAAGCAACACAGCAAGAACAAAGCAATGAATTATTATTATTATTATTACTACTACTACTACTACTACAACTACTACTACTACTATAAATGTTGCAATTATATCATGTTTAAACAAAGATTAACCCTCTGGTATCTGGGGCGAGCATATTATGCACACCTTGCATGTGATGTTATCAAAGGTCACATTTTTCACAATTTGTATTAGGTCAGATCCAAAAGTTGTTCATTTTTGCATGACTTTTAAAGTTCTGACTCAGCCACTAAAATCAGCACATTGTAAATTATAGACAATTACTACACTAGCACCCTTCTCTGGAGTGAGTAAAAATGTGCATTGACACAATTTAGAACATTTGACCGGGCACAAAAATCAATAACGCATATTAACTAATACTGCCGTTGACATACCAGGCTTCAAAAATCCATAAAAAACTAACAACATAAAAAATATGGTTTGTTAACATTACAAACATGGCATTTAAAAGGTCAAAAATATGAGAGATTAAAAAACACATTGTATGAAAAATATTTTGACATTCCTATGGCACAACGCAGATTATGCCCTTCTGGTGGTTAGGAAGGACCTCTTTGGGTGGGATACTGGAGGGTTAGGAGACAATGTTTTGTTTACAAGTTTTAAGTTTCCTTTCATAAATATTGAAGAAGCAGAAAGCAAGGACTCTGCCAGCTCTGATGGACGTTGTAAGCAACATTAATTCCCTCTTATATAGCATGCAGCAAACAAGGTCATTTATGTTGTTTAACTGTTTTATGTTTGTACAGTGAATTTTTACTATTATGCTGTGCATGTCATTATTTTATTTTTGCTTACAGTGTACGTTTATCATATTTTGCCATCTGTATATTGTTTAGTTTTCACAGTGGATTTAGGAAAGAAGTTTCAAATAAACCTGCTGCAAGAAAGCCACTTGTGTCTGCCCGTGTTTGGAGGGAATTATTATTATCATTACATTCGGATTCAGAACACTTTATTTATCCCCAAAGGGGCAATTCAGTTTGCAGACATGGGTCGTGGCAAAAGCACAGAACATCAGACACACATTCCAAAATTTACACAGATTGGTCAATGTACAGGACAGCTGAAAGGTCCAGCCATAAAGTGCAGCAGTTTCAGCATCAGTGACGAAGTGCAACAGTAGCAATAAATAGATAAATAGATTTTAAAACCTAAAAAAACAACACATGTACATGAACAGTGTACACCTCACACTAAGCACTGTCACTAGCATTTAAAAGCCTGATGGCAGGAGGAATAAAAGAATTGGCATATCTATTTGTTTTCCTGCTGGGGGCAAGATAGCGCCTCCCAGAGGGCATCAAGGCAAACCTCTCTTTGAGCACATGATCTGAGTGAGCACTAATGCTCTTTGCTTTCTAGAGCACCTGCCTGCTCTACAGAGTGTAAATCTGGAATCTGCACACCCATGATCCTGGCACAAGTTTGGACAATGCTAGACAAGCTGTTTTTGTCTTTCACTGACAAACCCATAAAACCAACACATAAAAGAAAAGGTTCAAAGACTCTCAATTAGAGGTTGGCGATATACATCACCTATGATAATATCGTAAATGTTGATTTGGCAATGTGCAATTTTACATTATCAAGTATTCATACTGTCTCGAAAAATAAACAAAAAGATGGTGCATAGACGGTAAAGGAGAGGTGCATAAAGTCCTCATTGGCCGAATGCGTGCCTCAGAAGTCAACCAGCGGACAGGATTCAGTCTGGTGATGACTGGGCAGCACCCAAAACACAACATGGTCTCACATGGAGGAAATCTGCAGGAGTCTACCGTCTCAGCGGATGATTTCATAGTGAGACGTGGGTCCACATCACTAGTCTGGAAATGGTTCGGTTTTGACAAGACTGATGTCAGTCAAAATAAGGTTATATGCAGCTGGGGCAACGTAAAGGGGGGTTAACATGACAAATTCATGTGGAGGGGGTCCAGTGGATACAGGTTAGAAGTTTTGAAAATTTTGTGTAAGATCCTCTGTATAACAGAGGCATAGAAGCTGGGAGTCGGCTGTGAAAGCATGATACATTTCACTTTCGTTTCACCCCAGCGTTAGTTACGATAGTTATGGACCGCACACCCACATCTATAACTACTGCCCTTACCCCACGTACATACCCCACACCCCCACCCCCACATGTTTTGCAGACGATGTATTAAGCACTTTAAAAACTAGAAGAACTCAGAGAGCGCAGACCTCTGCCAAGACAGATCAGTGCCCCGGATTTGGATGAAAATTTCAGGAAATGTTGATACTGGCACAAGGAACAAATGATTAAATTTTGGTGGTGATTGGGGGTGAGGGGGCCACGGGGGCCCACTGATCTGCCTTGGTGGAGGTCTGCACTCTATGAGTGCTTTTCTAGAAAAGACAGCGCACACCAAATCCAAATGCAAATCCAAATCTGTCCATAACTTTTTGAGTTATCTTGCAAACAAACAGACAGACAAACCAACGCCAACAAAAAAATAACCTCCTTGGCGGAGGTAACAAACAAGAGCTGTTGTTCTGAAACACTGTGTCTATCCGTAAATGTCCTGGTAAGCACGAAGTTTTACACCATTTTTTGTTAAAAAAAAAAAAAAAAAAAAATTCACATTTTAAAGGATATCATCAAATTACCGTTATTGGGAAATTTTAAAGAACAATCAAGATTTTTTTTTTTTTGCCCATATCGCCCACCCCTACTCTCAATAAAAGAATGATAAAAACACATAAAATGGATTTAGATACATTAAAAGACTTCAATTTCCACAGCAGGTAGATACATTGTTGGCCTTTTTTTTGCAATAGCCTTGGTGTTCTTGTCAAATTTGAGTTCGGAGTCAAATATGGTGCCAGGTATTTATAGGCATCAATATTTGGACCTCTTCTCCATTGATGATACTGACATCATGCTTTAAAGGTTTTTTCCTGAAGTCAATCATTTCTTTAGTTTTTGTCACATTTAGATCCAGATAATTGTCTCCACACCATGTGACAAAATCAGGTAGGAATCTGCCACGCCCTGATTCAGGGCCCTGTAGAAGAAACAACAGAACGCTGCTAGAAATAACAGATATTGGCCATTCACTAAAGCCCACTGAACTCTGTCCATCAGAAATTTTTTAAAGCAACAATAAAATCTGCTCCGATAGATTAAAATAACATGCTAGACGTTCAACTAAAATATGTGGTTGTATCTTATTAAAAGCAGAAGAGAAATCAGCAAATAAAATTCTGACATGGGACCAGGGTTTTCCTAAACGTTCATAAATTTTGTCCAAAATAAAACTCTTGGCATCATGCACTCCTTTACCTGCCTGGTATGCAAACTGCAATGGATCAAGATTGCCATCAATAAAGCCAAGGATCATTTCTTTAAGGATTTTCTCAAAGTTTTTCCATCACAAGGGATGTGAGATCTATGGGCCTGAATTCATTCAGTTCTTTAGGTTGTTTAGATTTAGGCAAGGGACAAATGTTGGAGGTTTTCCACAATTTTGGGACATATCCACAGGCATAATTGAAACAGTTTTGTGAACACCCCACTGAACTGTTAAGAACAGTGGTGCAATATTCTCCCACAGAAGAAATCAGGGCAAGCAGCTTTACAGACATTCACCTTTTTAAGTTGTAGTGACCAAAAGAATGAGAACGCAAGTTCAAGTGGCTGAAATGAGTTTCTTTCGTATGGTGGCCAGGCTCAGCCTTAGAGATGGGGTGAGGAGCTCGGACATCTGGGAGGGACTCGGAGTAGAGCCACTGCTCCTCCATGTCGAAGGGAGCCAGTTGAAGTGGCTCGGGCATCTAGTGAGAATGCCTCCAAGACGCCTCACTGGGGAAGTGGTTTTTTTTTTTTTTTTTTTACATGTCAGTTGCGTAGGAGACCTTGGGGGCCGGCCCAGGACACACTGGAAGGATTATATCTCTCAGCTGGCCTGGGAATGTCTCAGGATTCCCCCGGAAGAGCTGGAAGAAGTGGCTGGGGAGAGGGCTGTCTGGGCTTCTGTGGTGAGGCTGCTGACCCAGCGACGCAGACCCGGATAAGCAGACAAAGATGGAATGGTATGGTATCTTTCAAGCTGTTTGGTGACACTTTCCTGAATTATCACAACGTCATTTATCATTTCATGTTCAAGACCATTTTTGAGGTTTGAACAATTTTCATATAGGTCTGTCCTTTCAAACCTACAAAAGAATGAATTAAAGACATTTGAAAGATCCCTGTCATTTATAGTGATCAGCCGTTTGGGCCCACAGTCAGAATGGTTGAGTGATGCCATGGATTTGATGTCCTTCCAGGCAGCTCTAAGATCACTCTTAGCATACCGATTTTCAATCTTCTTTTTATAATTTATTTTTGCTTTCTTTATATTATTCTTAACTTCCCTTGAGAGAGTCTTTCTTTCTAAAAGATCACCAGAGGAAAAGATTTGCTTCTTTTTGTTAATTACAGATTTAAGTTCCTTAGTTATCCAAGGTTTGTTGTTAGGATCACTTTAGTCTGAATTTCAGAGTCTGCACAAAAAGTGATATAGGAAGAGACTGTATCTGTCAGTTCATCCGTGCCATCGCACGCATTGAAGAAACAGTCCCAGTTGGTCCACTCCAAAGAGGCCTGGAGACTGGCTACATTCTCCTCAGTCCAGACATTGACCATCCTCTCTTCCCTCTCCAAGCACCTGAAGGACAGCTCATACACAGGAACTAAATGCACTCTGTTGTGGTAAGATGAACCAAAGAAGGGCAGAGTCAATGACTTGAATTCCCCCAGTACAAAGCCATAACAGAGATCCAGTGTAGTGTTCCTGTGCGGGTTTGGACACTTAATGTACTGCTCGTGGGTCCTGAGCATTTCGGCCAGAGTACAATGGTTAAAATCACCCATTATGAATTTTGGTGACTCTGGGCTGATTGTGTCCAGTTTGTGCATGACGTCAGTGATCAGCTCGGAAGCCGCTGTCACATTGGCACATGGATGAATATACATGAGTGTGTAAAAAACTGCTGAAATTCTCGAGGAAGGTAGATAGGGCATAGAGAAATTGACAATAGCTCAATGTCAGCAGTGCATATTGTTTCCCGAACCACCATGGTGTTACAGTAGTTTGATTTAAGTAAAAGCACACAGCCTCTCCTCAGCTCTTCCCAGTTGCCTCTGGGTCCTAGTCCAAACGTATGGGGCTTCCAAATCTGGTTAAAGTTAGTTCAGAATCTTGATCCCATTCTGACAGCCACGTTTCAGTAAAGGCAAGCACACAAGTGTCCATGAATTCGCTTTTAAACTTAGTGTGAGTCTCCAACTCATCAGTCTTATCCCTGATGGACTGAACATTTGACAGCAGGACAGAGGGGAGGGGCAGAAGCTTATGGCGATGGTCTAGCCGAAAAGTTTTAATCTCCAGCGAAAGCCGCGTCTCCTTCCTCTTTTTCAATGTTTAGGCTTTTGTCCTGGTCTGCAGAGCTCCATAGGAATGTTTGGTGGTATGATACCAGTTGTAGATGTTAGTAAGAGAAAAGAGAAAGTCTGGGCTGTGAGTGACAGGAGAGCAGACACCAGGCTCTCCAGCATGACAGCAGAAGTCACAAAAAAGCAAAATTACACATAACAGTGTGTAGATCTCAAAGTTTTTGTCACATCCTGAACATTGACAGTTCCAGTACTCACTCACAATAGTACACACCATGAGACGTCTAAAAAACAGACATAAAGACGTTAAAAAGCACACTCGCTGCGAGCAACAGACTGTGGGGTCACACACTCACTCACACACTCACACCTTATTCTGTCATTGCAGTTGTATTCTAAAAAAGAAAAATAAAACACACACATACCTTCACAAAATTCAGGATCACAGGAATGTTCAAGAGATAATATGAAGCCTGCTGGGTGTGTCGCCTGTAGGTCTGTTAGAGGCAAAAGGCTCAAAGGACTGTGTATTGTTTGTGCTTTGCGCTGAGTTTTGTCTCATAGACAGAAAAGTGCAGCAAGTGAGAGGAGCAGAAAGAGGGAAGAGTTGTGTAACCAGCGTCACCTCATTTTTATATTATTATTTTTGCCCATGCTGATTTTGATTGCCTGGAAGTACAAACCTGCTGCCTGAAGCCAAATACCCAGAAATGTCCTGAACACAGTAAAACATGGAAAAATGAAAGAATCCAGGCAGAAGACAGGGCCTCTACTGGTAAGTAAACATACATAAGGTGCATTTCCACTGCAGGAACTTTGGGGTAAAAGCAGGTAAGGGGGCAATTTACAGGAACGTCCTCTCACTTGTCCCTCATGGCTGCCGTGGTCTCCACTGCAGTTGGACCCACCACCGACGTAATTAACTGCGTAGAACACCAGCAGTGTCCCCACATCTGCGTCAGTCCACTTATAATACCTTATTCTTTCGACTGTAAAATCTGTCAATACTCCTGAAATCTACTATTTACTAAGAAAACAAAAAAACTATTTCACAGGGAGCCACTGGTACTCAACAAACCAAAGGTGCCCATGAAGAGGGCATGAACCTGAGCCCCCTGGAATCAGTTTTAAAAGAGCCCCTACCATCAAGGAAAAGTTAGTGAGGATTACCTTCCAGCCTCAAGGCCCAACACTTGGCTCACTTGTCCAAAAGGAAACCTTTGCTGTTGCCATTGTAGGTATCGTGAGAACATGGTCAAGACTGATGCTTTTAAGGACACTGTTAATAATTGGACATATTCAATTAACAGTTCCATAAACTGCCACACAACTCATGTAGTGTACAGCCGTGAATGCCCCTGTGGGTGTTTTTACGTTAGTCTAACTAAAAGCAGGCTTAAAGATAGGGTGGCTGAACATAGGTATGCCATTCAGTCTAGGAATCTCAATGACCCTATGGTAAAACATTTTGTGGAGGCTCATCATGGAAATGACTCAACTCTGAAGAATCCAACGCCTCATAGAGAAGCCAATTGGATTTATGTTCTCAAGGCCACAGGACACCCGGGCCAGAATGAAGATTTTGATTTATCATGTCATTTATGAGTTCAAAATTCATTCATTCATTCATTCATATTCTGAACCCGCTTTATCCTCACTAGGGTCACGGGGGTCGCTTGGAGCCTATCCCAGCTACATAGAGGCGAAGGCGGGGTACACCCTGGACAAGTTGCCAGTTCATCACAGGGCTGAACATATAGAGACAAATAATCACTCTCACATTCACACCTATGGGCAATTTAGATTAACCAATTAACCTATTAGTGCATGTGTTTGGATGGTGGGAGGAAGCCGGAGTACCCGGAGAGAACCCATGCAGACACGGGGAGAACATGCAAACTCCACACAGAAAGGTCCCACCCCCCGTCGACTGGTGTTGGAATCGAACCCAGGACCTTCTTGCTGTGAGGCACGAGTGCTAACCACTGCACCACCGTGTCAGAGTTCAAAATTAATTCTTCAAATTTAGAACTCTATTATTGTATTTTTTTCCTCATTTCAATAAATTCTGTCCTTTAAATACAAGAAAATGCCAAATTACTCTCATCTAGTGCCTAAAAACCTTTTTACAGTTGCCTCACTGGCTGCCACATCAGCAGTCTGTGAGTATAAATCAGTGTCTTCCCCTCTCTTTATAATACCCTGAAGAAGGCGCATGCCAACACGCATTGGTGTGTTTTTAACTCCATTCCCTATGAACTAATCTACGGGCCTAATGATATAAAGGCTTTTTTAAAAATTTTCTAACCAAGAGAGTGCCTGAACTTTTGTCTTTCTACCAATTACTACTTGTCTTCTGCAGGGCTTTAAAAATACTGCTTGTTTCCTTTCCTGCTGTGGGTCTTTCCAATCAGCATTAAATAAACCTTTAAGCTCCGCCCAGGAGTTTTCAGGGCCATTTCGAGTATCTGCCCCGGAGCAAGGACTTAGTTGGAGCCTGTAAATATTCCTGTAATTTGATCTGTGGGGGTGGTTCTTGCAGTAGAGACACACACCAATGGTACTACCCCGGTAAAACTACCCCAAAGTTCCTGCGGTGGAAACGCATCTATACTTTGCCTTTAAATAAAGCAAGACTCATCAGGTTAAAAATAATCATTGTGACAACTGTGTGAAAAGCCAGACTTATTACCTCTCTGGGTTCTTGATCTCCTCTGTGATGAAGTTCAGCGTGTCCCAGCCAGAGTAGGAGTAGAGCGCTGAGTAAAGGGCCAAGGCCATGTCACCAGCGTTCAGTTTTGAACCTTTGAACGAGTCCTCAAAATTCTGGTCAAAACCTACAAAACAAAAATGTGGGCACAAAAACAAACTAAAGAAGTGTTGGGGTTTTTCCTCACTTTAAGTGTCCTAGAATGGACATCCTTAGTGACCCTACCTTGTGCCAGCTTAGCCAGACCAGCAATGATGATGACGATGAGAGCCAGGACTTTTGCTACAGTGGAGATGACCTGAAGAATTGCCCCCCATTTTACTTTCATACAGTTCACACAAGTCAGCAGACCTGATTTGTAAGAGAAAAACAAGAAAGAAACCCACTGAACCAAAATTATAGTTACATTTTATGAAAAAAAAAAGACTTAATACAAAATTAAACATCCAGTCTTAAAATGAAGAACTCCGATAGAAAATATTAAGATTTTCTTTCACCATTATGTGGTAAATTTATGTGTATCAGGTCATTTAAATGGTACTCATGGAAATATAAAGCGCATTTGATATACTGAAACGTTAATCAGTGAAGTGGATGTGCTCAACAATTAAATGCACTGCTGATCCTGGGGCCCAGACATCCAGGTCCTCTTTTAGTACTTCACATGTAACTATAGGTCACATCCAAACAGCTCCAACAGCTTTGAAATTCAACAGCTATGTTTACCCTGGACATGGAGGCCTTGGAGATTAAATGTTGTTACTGCAGTTTTTATCTGTATATGACCTCTTAACACTGCCTGAAACAACTACTGTACTTGTTTACCTACTGTACTTAGTGAACAGTAATCCTTATTCCGCTTGACCAAAGGCAATTAAGGGTTCGCTATGCAAGATCTGTGCATGCTTGTGTGTTTATGTCAAGTTTGTGTTGCAGTCTCTATTGTGGTTGATGTCTGTTGATGTTACCTGACAGCATTTTTAAGCTAACAGACGTGAGCGTTGAACACTCTTGAGGCTGTGAAGAAACAGAAGAGAGACGCTGGAAAACTTGAGAGCAAGTGTTAGGAAAAACCTACATGTAGAAATTAGTGCATTGTGGCTATGGACAACTGTTACCTTAGGAAAGGTGTCAGCTCATGTCTACAAAAACAGGATCACAATGCAAAACAGATTAAATTTGTTTGAAGTGCACACAAATTTCATACAGTGCGTCTGCAAATTCCTTGCAGAGTAGATTCAAAGGCAAACCCTGCAAACCTCACCTTACATTGTATGTGCGACAGGTCAGGTAGGCATGCATACCACATGTGTCCACACCAGCAGTGCGTTTCTGCTGTGGAGATGCCATCAACCATACTTTAAACCAGGGGTGTCAGCCTGTGGACCAAAACATGCCCGCCAAAAGGTCCAATCCGGCTCTTTAGTGCAAAAATTAAACTGAAGATATTAACAGTCAAGGGTGTTGAACTTGTTTTACTTCAGGGCCATATACAGCCCAATGTGATCAAGTTAAAAAATAACATAATAACAGGGGTGGGCCATATACCAAATATTAGGGGTGTAACCGTACTGCAAAATTTTGGTTTGGTACGTTTTCGGTACGGGGGTCGGTGGTCCACTACATTTTCGATACGTTTTTGGTGCAGTGAAGGAGACCAGTGACGGGTGCACTGTAACTACCAAAAACCGAAAGTGAAACTTAACATGTTTCGAACGTCCAACCCGGCTTCTGTGCCTCTGTTATACTCTCTGTTGTCAGGTTTTTTGGGTTTTTCTTCGGCCGCCACCCCGCTTCCTGAGTGTTTACGTTCTTCACATAGGCTAAATGTATTCATTCGGTACACCTCCGTATTGTATCAAAGGCCCCAAACAGAAACAGTTTGGTACAAACGAGTGCACCGTTACACTCCTACTCGCAGCACTTGCTCCCCTGCCCGTCCAGGAAAGTGTCTTGCACATGTGCATTTGTATATCAGGAAAGGAGAGAGAGCAACATTGAAAGTGCGGGAAAAGTAAAAGATACCATTACAATGCTTCCTATGCTACATTGGGGTAATCACGACTACAAAGCTAAGTGGAAGATTTTAGAACTTAACACTTCTCTGGATATCCCTATACAGGCCATGATAGCAGACAAAAGGCTCATAGATCAGCTAAAAGAACTAAATCCATGGCTACAACATACCCTGAAAATATGACAAAAAGTAATAAAAATATGTGAAATTGAAAACATGTTAAAAACCTTCAGGTGGTGTCCATATTACATGGATTTCCTACCTAATAGAAGCAATAAAAGATTCCACTCCTGGGAAAAGAAGGGACTTACAGCATACTTATCTTTTACACATAAGGGGACATTACAAAGCTTTCAGGCCCTATAAACCAAATAGGGGTTAGAATAGATGGACTTTTTCAGGTTCCTCCAAATGCGTGATTATTTTAATAAAGAATGTAAAATCACAAACTTAACACCAACTGAATCTGTTACAAAATCTTAAAACAAGCTTATAGCTCCACACTAAAGAGGGCCATCTCTCAGTTATATAATGTGTTAATGCTGGCAACCAATGATAATATTCTCCATATCAAAAATAAGTGGGAAAAGGAAGGAATTTCGGATGAGAAATGGGAAGAAATCGTGGAAGAAAAACGCAGTTCGATTTTTGAAGACACCCCATCAGGGTAAATACAGACGTGGTTCTTCTGAGTGTTGGAGACAGTGTGGATCAAAGGAGGCCAATCATTATCATGTGTTCTGGGACTGCCCCAACATGCACCAATATTGGAGGGATATTCACGGGACTTTAATGTCGGTCTTCAAGGTTCATGTTCCCTATAACTTTGTAAATCTATATCTTGGGGATGTCTCAGTACTAGAATGGAAGGAGGATACAAAATTATTACAGGCACTTTCAGCAGCCAGCAAGAAATCTATTACAAGAAGGTGGTTAAAGCCAACTCCACCAACATTAGAAGATTGGTATGAGACCATCTTGCAAATTTTCAAAATGGAAAAATTGACTTACTCTATCCGTATCCAGATGGACAAATTTTACCCTATTTGGGACAAATGAATGAAGTTTGTATCCTCTAGCCGCCCTGAATTCGTATCACTCCTCTAAAAATTTCTTCTTTATAATCTCCCTGTCTTTATTCTTTGTTTATGTTTTACTTTTGCATAAACGTGTAATGTTTAAAGAGCACAGCTTAAGAGCTAACATTGATTACAACAACAATCATCTAGATTCTAGACCTTCACTTGTACAAGAGACAAGTATCGTACAACACCAGCTAAGATCCAACATCAAGGCTTGTTGTTATGCCAGTTGCTATTCAGATGAAACAAATTAGACATGGGTCATATAATGAACTACATACATCTCACAAAAACTAGATTCAACTGACAAAATTCTGTAGCTAGTAATAAAAACACACTCCTGAGTAGGGCTGAGTAAAAAAAAAAAAAATCAGTTTAATCAGTTTTGGATTGACGGCTTTTTCATTTTGCGTCATCGATTAATACTGGATGAGATCAATTTTTCAGAGCAGGACCCTGAGTAAATGACCCCGAAACCGCTGACGCGGAAGCGCAGCCGGCTCCATCTCGCGGGGCTCGTCTTGGTCATGCTTGCGACAGTTCTGGCACAAGAGGAACATGGAGGAAGGGTGGGGAAAACCCCTCTGTGGGAGGTCCTCCCGGCCTCAAACTGGAACCCACAGTGCGGAGGAACTGGCCGGCGGAGGCGGGTCACTGAAAGCCAGTCGTTCTAGAAATATTAACTTGGATCACCTGTGGCTGAGGGCGGAGTTAGAGGAATAGTAAAGCGGAAATCATGAAGCTCCGCCCACCCTCCTCCTCCAGTGAGTTTCTTGTACCAAGGGCCCAACATGAGTGTATCTCAGGAGGGGCAAACTGGTGTCAGTGCCCCAGGGTGATAGTAATGTGCCTGAAGGCTAGAAGCAGCAGGTACAAAACAGAATAAAGATGACGAAGAAGTCTGATCTGAGCCACTGGAGAAACATGGACATGTTCGTGTTCATTATTTCAGAGCAGATCCATCTGTTTACTGCTGAAATGTCATTTATTTCCTTTCTAATATCAGTACTGATTCTGTGTTGCATGGCTGCAGTAGTCAAATGATCAAGTCACTACTCAAAATTGTACTTTGGTATCACTAAATGAATCTGAATCAATCAATTAATACTGAATCGAAATTAATCGATTCAGAATCTTACGAATCGAAATCAAATCGATTAAGGAAATTGGCCATGATACATAGCCCTACTCCTGAGGTAGACAAAGGGCAATCTAGTAAACTGAACAAACATACACCTACGTGACACAAACAACCGTGATTACTAGCGAGTATGCCAACATCTGTGCTAGCCAACAAGCATCCAGGCATCGTACATAAAATGAGTTCATGAACGAGTAAACACCTTTAGAGCCAATAGCATCATCAAGAGTGCACAAATCCACTGAAATACATAGAGTATAAAGAATTCATCTCAGTGATACTTAAAAGTGACGCAGCAACAGCGCCAAGTCTGCATCCGTTTTGATGCTTCTTTTTCTTTAAGGTTTCACCATTCATCAAAAGCTGGACCAAGGCAGACTGTTGTCTTGTTTCTCATTTTTGTCACTCACTCTTTTCTTATTCGTCCATCCTCTGACAACGCCCACCTATTCCTTTTCTCTGCTGGCTCTGCTATGGTAAACACCTGTGAAATGAAGGCATGGCTGGCTTGTGTTTACAGCTAGCTGGCCGTACCTGGCTGGGGATGTGTTTGTGTCATACTGCATTAAACCATGACATTTCTCACACAAGACGAGATCTAGGCCACTGGGATGAGATCTAAGCCACCGGGACAGTGTAGAGAAGCTACAAGTAGCATATGTGGCCATAGAGGTGCTAGTGGGAAGGCAGAGGGCTTCCATTCTCCCCCTAACAAGCCATTTAACCATTGCAATTACTTTGAAACTGTTTAATTAAGGTAAAAAGGCTGCATAATTCTCCTTTAATATAGACACTGAAATTTAAATAAATAGTAAACAAATATATAATATCAATAGGCACATGGTGTGTCTATCGTGTGTCCCAGGATTTACATACTGTCCACAAGGCTTATGGCAGTGTTAAGAATTTATAAGCAGGTATAGTTGTGTGACAATATGATTTCCACATTCCACACATTCTTAGTGCAATGTTAACAACAATGTTTACTTATGGTTAATCTCCAAGGCCTCAGAGCTCACCACATAAAACAGTCTTATTTAAATGCAACAGGGATTGATCAGAATGTAAAAATTATGGTAACACAGAGCATACATGTGAATTTAAAATGCATCAATCAAGCTATCACCATAAAACAACAGAGCCCAAGTACAGGAAGCAAACTATATCGCAATCTATCTCACATTAAGAACATCAGAAAAAAAACAAGTAGGTGGTGACAGATGTGATTAGCCCTGTTCCTTTCATGATAACGGAGTTCAATTTATGGATGAGCCTCTCAGAGAAACCACTGTTCAGACAAAGTCGTCACATGGAACTTGAAACATGAGACATATTCTACAGTCTGGCCCAGCATAGGCAGTGTACTTTCACCACTAATGTCAACACACATACAAAAGGTCAAATACTGTGTGTTTTGGTGAGGGAGGACCTTACATATGATGACGGCAGCGATGAGGCGAACAGCGTCATAGGGGGCAACACAGGTGGGGTAGAAGGGTTGGACCAGGTAGTTGGAGAATGTCAAAGCGATCACTGCTTGACAGGCTGGCTCTACGATCAACAACGATGTCCACAGTCTACAACAGGAAGAAAATGTCATGATTTAAAGCATAAAAAGTGTACATTTGTTTTGCTCATGTTAGTAGACAGCATTACACATACTATACTTTATCTTATCAACAGGAACACAGCAAATGTAATCTTTGTTTGCAGACTGCTTCTATCATTCAGAAGCAAGTGATACTTTTATCATATTAAGAGATGTTTGAACATTATTTCCTTTACTCTGCATTGTCGCTTTCCATGATGGTTGACAACCTTTTAAGTACAGGAACAGACGTGAACTTCTGGAAGAAACAGAAGTGGAGGCAACCTTTTTACCTACTGTATGTTTTTGTTATGTTTTTGCCAGCGTTGGTCTGTCTGTCTGTGTGTGTGCAAGATAACTCAAAAAGTTATGGACAGATTTGGACGAAAATTTCAGGAAATGTTGCTACTGGCACAGAGAACAAATGATTAAATTTTAGTGGTGATCGGGGGGGGCTGATCTGCCTTGGTGGAGGTCTGCACTCTGAGTGCTTTTCTAGTTTTTGTAATTATCTATCAGTTATTTACATATTCACTTCAAATAGCCACTAAACTGTTTTCTAAGGATAGTTTAGTATAGACTATATAAGAAATAATCGACAAAAACAAAAACATCTATGGTTTTAGACTAATGATGACACAAAAAAGCATTCCCAGTCTAAACCGCCTCAAATATACAGAGAACTCTGTGGTTGGCTCGTCCTTATATTCCATTACAGATAAAAATGAAAGAATGAAACAGTAAAAAGGTGACAGAAATGCTAACATTAGGCCCTTTTCCACCGCAGGAACTTTTGGCGGAACTTTGAGCATTACCCTGACCTTTGAAAAACCCTGGGGCATTTGCACCGAAAATTATCCGGGTAAATAACTTTCCCTCGGCCCCAAATTTTCCCTGAAGAAGTTCCTGGTAGGGAGGTAGTACTTTTCAGATTACCAGGAATTCTTAGGGGTGGGGCTGTGTGCTGCAGAACACTGAGTGGTGGACTACACTGGTAGCGTTTCTGCATTCTGTTCACCTGGCATAATCTAATTCATTCTTTATTTCCACAAGCTTTGTATTTTGATAATTCAGAAAATGGACCAAAAGAGAAGCTATGACAAGTGGACGGATGACGAGGTCCAGGTTCTTTAGAGCGTTTTTGTGGAGGAGGAAATTCAGACGGACTCTGAATCGCCGACACGAAACGAGGGAGGTTCAAGTAAAAGCTTTTGGAGCCAAATGTAAGACACAAGACTAAAGAAACACGAGAAAAGAAGAAGAAACTTATGCAGGATTAAAAGAAACTAAAGGACCACAATGGTCGCAGTGGATTCGACTGTCTAACAAACCAATAGTATGTATATCACAGAAATATTCACTGTTTAGTTGGTTCCCTGCTGTAACAGTAGTCAGAGGCACATCAGCTGTTTAGTCAAAAGTCGGGTTAACCTAATGCTAATGCTAATGCTAACTGGTCAATAGTCTGACACTAAACCTAAATCAGAGAACTGGACGTATTCATGTTGTCGCCGTGAGCTGAACACTGATTTATTATTTATGTTTGTGATTTCCACCTGAAATGGACCCGACAGACTCGCCTCTTTTTCCGAACCTGCGGCTCATTTGTGCGCTGGTCCATCTTCTCCTGCTGTTTACAACGGCCCAGGTCAGACATCTGACAGGTCACATCATAGTAGAAGGAATCTGTCATCATGTGTTCTGTTATTCAGTTATGCATTTGTATGAATGTTCATGTAGGAAAGCGATAAAGGGACCAGGACCGAGGAGTTCCAGACCGGCTGTCCTGGACCAGCTGGTCCAGACCCTGGTCCAGAAGCCTGAACCTTTCAAACATGTTTATTTCCCTTTCAATCTCAAGGCACCTTGTTTTTGTTTTTGCACCTTTTGTTTTGTTTCAATTTTTAATAAAAAAAATTCTAACCTAATACTGTCTGTTCATTTACAAGGCATCAAAATATAAGTAGTCTAAGTACTTTTATCAGTAATATGCAGTCGAATTAAATGCAGGCATTTGAGTAAATCTGTCTGACTTTAGGGTTGAACCTGGACTATATCTGTAAAACAATAGAAATGAAACAGAACCATCCATCACACTGTAAGTTAGATGTGATTGAGTTTAAAGAATGAGAAGTTGAAAATACATGGTGTACCGTTTTTAAATAGAAAATAAGGATATGTAATAATGGTTAACTTCATTTCAAATGTATTCCAGATGGATTAAGTGATTCAACAACCTGTAAAATGTTAAACCCAAACCGCCCACTTAAAATACTGTGTCATTTTATTGAACTAGAGTTAGTTTGTCAATGTACATGAACTGGACTACAGTTTCTTTTACTGCTCCCCCATACATGAACAACTTGATTTGAATAAATTACCCTGAACTTTGGGGTGAGATGGAAATGCAAATACCAGGAATTCTTTTACTCAAGTAAGTTCCTGGTAAATTAGTTCCTGGGATTTTGGTGGAAAAGGGCCTATTGTACTGTAGAGGGGTCAGGGTTATCCCTTTGAACAGAATTTTTAACCCTTGCGCCCTCCTCAAATTTATTACCCTTTGATTACCTTCATGGCAAAAATGTACACGCATAAAAAAATGCTATAACATCATACATCAAATTTTTGGGGGCTTTTTTTTTTTTTTTTTAAATCTCTTAAAACAACTTAAGCCCTGCTCAAAACTACCAATCATTCAACAATTTTCAGGATTTTAACCCTTTAAATGCCATTTATAGCAGTTTTTTATGCATGGACATTTTTGCCTCCGAGGTAACTAGAGGGTGCAAAATGCATCAACAGAGTATAAAACACATGTAAGAGTAAGTAGTCAGGGAGCCAAAGTCTCAGAAATGGGTTGAACCTGACATGGTCTGCTATACTTTTTATTTGTGTTTTTTTTTGTTAATTTTGATCCTAAGGACCAATAATTGGAGGGTCTGCTCTGCTGGAAATATTGCAAAAAAAAATTGTGGCCTTATTAGTGTATGTACCCCTCATTTGTTGATATAAAATTTTGAAAAATGAAAGTTTTTCTTCAATCCTCAGTGGACTGGGTAAGCTGTCAATAAATGCATTCCAGATGCAAAAAACACATATGGTGACAACCTTCAAGGAAAAATTATTCTTAAAACACACTTCTGCATGATTTTGGCTCAATTTAATGCAAAAAAATTAGGTGTTTTTCTCACTTTTTTCCAATATTTTCAACTTGACTTCATTGGCAATCAACTATTCCCCCAAGTTCTGACATCAGCCAATATGCCACATCACAATCACATTAACCATTACTGTAAAGGGATTCCATTGTTTTATGGTCAGTTATAACACCTGTGTCTATTTTTTGCCCTTCTTCCTCAATGAAATCTTAAGTAAAACTGAAAAAAAAAAAAAAAAATCCCCACTGTTATAGAAGCAAGATGTTGAAATTGATCGGTGAATGTCAGGGATCATAGATAACCAGGTAATATATACAAGTGTTGAATAGCACCTCCTAAACATTTACTGAAGCCACACAACAATAGTCTACAAGGAGTTAATGCTGACACTGTATTCTTATTTCACTGAATTTGTTCTTCCCTTTTCGTTTGCCTTCTGGCACTGGTCACTTTCTGTTTAATAGTACAATGTGTTTTTCAACCTTGAGGTTGTGACCCCATGTAGGGTTGCCTGAAATTTCTAGTAACTGATAAAAAAAAAAAAAAAAATTACTAATAAAAAATATTATTTAATGATTTGATATATATTTCATAATAATTAAATCACCACACATTTTTCCTAGTAAAAATTAAGTTCAAATAAAATGCAGGATTTAATATCTGAGAGGGCATATATTGACTGACCCAATCATGTGAGCATGTGCGTTACCATCGCTTCAACACAGTCGCAGTCACAAGTGGCAGCTAACATATCTCCAAGAGAAATTGGGAAGCAGTCACCAAAAAGGTGCATTAAATATAGTATATAGCCAAAATGTTGTCTAAAATTAACATTTATTTGCAACATAGTATAGCAAACTATTACATGATCAAAAACAAATCAATTTTGGCAAAAAAATGTCTCTGTTTTGACTGTCTGGGGTCGCCAGAATTTGTGCTGTTAAAATAAGGTCATGAGCCAAAAAAGGTTGGGAACCACTGCATTATGGTGCGATTTTTTGTTATTATCATAAGGGCACAAATACAGTCTACCATGAAGCACAACAAACAGGATCCCAGAGTCACTTATTCCTATTGTGATGAGCCTTGTAAATGACGCAGTGTAATTCACTCAGAATTATGTCTGTATTTGCTGTTGTTGAATGACTGATGCTGGTTACTGTCAATACTGGATTATTTTTTTAATTTACTGACTAATACTGGGACTATTTACTGGGACGATTTATGAGTAAAGATACCTTGACGCTTAGAAGAATGGAAATAGTTGACATAAATCCACTGAAACTCCACTAAACACTGACTCAACATCCTTTGGTCACTGCTATACACACCTGGTCATCTGTGACCAGGCCATGTCTTTAGAATACCACTCCAAACACCTGGTGAAAAACTGTTTCTTCCAACTCCGCAACATCTCCAAACTCAGGTCTATGGTGTCCATCAATGAGCTTGAGATGATCGTTCACGCTTTTGTGTCTTCTGGCTTAGACTACTGGAACAGCCTGTTCACATGCTTAAACAGAAGGAGCTGGCCCGTCTACAGTTTGTCCAGAACTCTGCTGAAGGCTTCTGACCCGCACAAACAGAAGAGCCCACATCACATCACTCCCATTCTTAAATCTCTCCACTGGCTCCTGTTTTATATCGTTTTCATTTCCAAATTCTGGTGCTAACTTTCCTGGCTCTACATGGCCAGGCCTCTGCATACATTACTGCCCTGATTCAGCCTACAGCTGGGCTCGTAGCCTGAGGTCTGCAGAACAGAACCTGCTGATGGTTCCACACACCTGTTTGAGCACACGGGCCGACAGGTCTGTTACAGCTGGAGCACCACGTCTGTGGAATGAGCTGCCTCTACACCTACGCTCCAAGGACTGTAGAGAGTTTGAAAAAACACCTCAAAACTGTCATACCCGCAGCCAGACGATAGTCTGGTCTTGTCTGTCTTTTATGTTTTGTTTGTCACTTCCTGTTTTATTTTGTTAAGTATTCCCTCATGTGTCTTGTCTGTCGTCTTTACTTCCTGTTCCCCGCTCATCCTGACCTCTGTCCTGATTACCTGTCTCCGCCCTGATTTGCTTCACCTGTGTCTAGTTGTCTTCCCTCCCTTTTGTGTATTTAAACCCTGTCTCTTCCCCCTGTCAGACGCCAGTTTGTAACTCTTGTAGTTCTTACCAGCGTCTTGACCTCGTTTGTTCGTTTGTCTGCCTGTTGTGACCCTTTTTGGATTCCTCGGTTTTTTGCCTACTGCCTGCTCCCTGTCGGTTTTTGTCTGCCTCATTGGATTTCCTGGTTTCGATCTTCTCGCCCTGACTTTCTGGTACGTGAGTATTTGTCTAGCCCTTATGTCCTGTTGCCTGAGTGATAGCCTGCCTGTGCATGACCTGTTTCCGTCCCTGACCTCCCTTTGCTTTTCCCCAGTCGGGGAAAATACCCCAAACGCCGCTCGGGGAGACGGGCTGCCGCCCTCGAACCGGAGGACGAATCAGAGGAGGATATCTCCCACCTTTATCCTCAAGATTCTGTCATTATTATTATTATTCTTTCTCCTGTGTGTGAATAATAAATCCTTTGAACCTTATTTTTGTGTCCGAGTTACTGCATTTGGATTCAGTGTTTGTACTAGCCGCATTACAAAAACACTCCCGTTCAAAAAGGCTTTTTAATTTCCCACCTGACTCAGGGCTGCTACAAACTGATTACACTTTATGTATTCATCATATTTTAAACTGTTTTTAATGGTATTTTATTGTGTTTCACGGGTATTCTAATTGTATTTTATTTATACTGTTTTATTTGTTTTTCGCAATGTAAAGCTGCTACTTTACAGTGTTGCATGTACCCCATGTGTCTCCCCCTACCTCCCCCCTTTCCCCCAGTCTCTCTATATCTCTATCACTCTCTCTTTTCTCCTCCTTTACTCTCTCTCTTTAACCCCAACTGGTCCAGGCAGACGTCCATCCTTCAGGAGTCTGGCTCTGCTCCAGGTTTCTGCTGTTAAAGGAAGCTTTTCCTTCCACTGTCACCAATCACAAGTGTTTGCTCCTGGAGGATTCTGTTGGGTTTCTGTACATTTGATTTGAATTTGATTTGATAAAGCACTTTGTGACTGTCTGTGAAAAGTGCTCTATAAATAAAATTTACTTACTTACTTTTCTAAAGCACTTTAAGGAGGCTAATATTGTAGAACTGCGCTGAATAGAGAGAGAAAAGACAGAAACCGGCAGTGACGGCAGATGCACACACATATAACTACAAATCTTTTTAATGAAGCTGTCTCTTTTTACTGAACTACTACTTGGGTTTCAGTGGCAGTCTATGGAAATCTTCATCAATGCAAAACCAGTATTATATGTGTGTATTCAAACACCTCCAAAGGTTTATTGAAAAAACAGTTAATTTAAAGTCAAAGTCCAGCTCCATTAAAGTTATATTTGGGTTTATATTTATTATGCACCAACAACAGAACTCTGTGTGCTGGTATGTTTTTTTTTTAATATAATTATTCTTTTATTATCTTATTTAGATATCTGATTTTACATCTTCTTCAAGCACTGTCAGAAATTTGCTTCTTTATTTTAGTTTGAAGCATGAAATCTTAGCGCTTCTTGGACTGCATATTGCGTTTACAGATTTAAACCTTTTCACAGTCTGGTTTTGTCTTGTTTGTACGTTAGTGGATCAAACAGCTCGTTGTTATTTGCTCAGTGTGTATTTCTCACATTTGTGTGGAGTGAGGATCTCTTTCCTTGGACATGGATCAACTACACTGACAATCTGATCTCAGTGAAATTCATTTTTCAGTGCCGTTGAGCTGAAACTTTAAAATTAAAGTTAAAGTTAAACCAAACTTTAAAATTAAAGTTAAATTAAACCAAATTAAAAAAAAAAAAAAAAAAACACTTAATAAAATGTACAAAAATGCACAAGGATGACCTAAGAGTTCAAATACAACCTTTAAAATGTGGGGCAAAAAAGCCTATAACCTATTTTGATATCAAATGAGAGATTCTGCATTACTTAAATTTTAATTCTATTACATTTGCATAACCTTGACTGGTTTTAGTTAATTTCATGGCTTTTCTTAGCCTGGAAAATGACATTTCAAAAACACTATGGAAATAAAGTATATTATTTTCATCATCTGTATTGAGCCCAGTCCACCAGTTTAATATTTAATCAGAGTGCTTGTGTTTGAATAGGATGAAATTCTTTCCAGATATGGCAGACCTGAAGGAGAGATTAACTAGTTGCTTGACTGTCCCTTTACTGCAGTGCTATTTGCCATTCAACAAGGACATTGTGTTGTTGCAAAATCTGAGCCATAAGAATGTAATAGAAACCACAACATGGACATCATCAGGGTTTGGGTTTGTTTTTTTGCTTAATGCAAAACAAAGAAGTTGTGTTAAAGGCCTGAGCATTGTATGTATTGGAGTGTTGTGTATTTATAGACAGAGTAAAAAACAACTACTTTGTACCGTATAAAAGCCAAGAATCCTCCAAATGCTTCTAGGATGTAAGCATAGGACGCTCCAGATTTACGGATGGTGGTACCAAGCTCTGCGTAACATAATGCCCCAAAAACAGAAAATACTCCTCCGATGGCCCACACTATCAGTGACAGGCCAAATGAGCCTGTGTACTTCAGGACCCCCTGAATAAGACACAAAAGACAGAGAAGGAGCACACATTACATTTAGAAAAAGTCATATCACACATTAAGTTGCATCATGGGGCTTTTTCAGATCGACTGCATTTTTTTCCCCATACAAATCACTATCAATATTATTTGAACTGCACAGTTTGGTGAAAAAGTCATATCTGCAATTAGATTACTCTAAATCATCTTAAATCTGGATGTTGCAGTTGAATAATAGTATAAGCTGACCTTGTGATAACGTTGCCGGCTTTTTGTTGATTATGAAAATGAATGATTTTTTTATTTATTTATTTTTATTTAACCACGTAAGTTAATGGAGAACTAATTCTCATTTCCAATAATAACCTGGCCAAGAGGAAGCACACAAATGATGAACAATTACTGTTAATCTGCAGGTCTGGCTTTTGAACTTTAACACTCATCTGATTTACACAGATACTTTAGAGATACACTAGAATGTTAAACTCAAATAAAACAAGTTAGAGTGTCACAGTCTGGGTAATGAATGAAAACACTTCATGGACTAGTGTTGAATGGATCATGAAACTGTCAATATTGTACTAATACAAGTTCAAAATGATGCAAAAATGCAGTTTCTACTGAGGTGGCACAACAAAGCATAGTCTCAAACCTTAGGTGAAACAAAGATGCCGGATCCGATCATGTTTCCCACAATGAGACAAACCCCATGAAGGAGTGAGATCTCCTGTTTCAGCCGCACACCGCTGCCTTGAGACGCTGTGTCTGCTTCAGCAACCATTGTTGAGGAGTTACAGTCTGAAGCCTCGATGAAGAGTCGCGATGGGGAAGTGATAAAAATAATAAGACAAGTCTGCTGGCAGCCTCAGAAACTTTGAACAAATTACAGAAATACTGGGAAAAAATTAACATGGGGTGTGGACAGATCCAAAAGAAAGAGAGGGGAGTGTCTCTGACAAGTTAGGATTGTGCCAATCTCAAACAGACTTTGTTTGGTATAAGATAGACTTCTTCATTGGGACAACCTGTAAGACAAAGAAGAAAACAGAGTCAGAAAAGTCCAAGTGAGAAATGATTCAGTGAATTAACTCCTATGTTAACTAAAACATTTAAAGACAAAAGAATACATGTCAGCAGGGAAACTGCAAAACTATGAATGAAACCAGTTTTGTGGCTGAGTAACTTGCCTTCGCATCTCAAACACCCATTACAAACTGGCCTGCCCTGACCTGACAGACAAAGTCTTAGTGGCTTGAAAACAACGCAAAACATAATCCCGACTTTAATATTAACATTTAAAGAGCATCACTATTTTCTTTGAATGTATACTACTATTAAATCCAGGGAAGTGCAGTGAACAATATGTCTCTGACTCTGATCTGTCAGGGATCTTTCATTCTGAAAGGAAATATTTGTATTTGACTACTATGAAAAAAGATACAGGTTACAGATTTAATACAGATATTCTAAAATAATGTTTCATATTTGTTGTTGTCATAAAAAATGATGAACCACAAAATAACATTGGTTAAGCAACAGTGAATGCATTTGAAGAACGATTAACTGTGATAGCAACATGTGGTACAGAATGGAGATCGACAAATTATTGGCTGGGCCGATTATCGGTGTCAATATTTGGAAATTTGACGGATATCGGTATCGGCCTTTTTTAATCCAACGGGCCGATATCAAGAAATCAATTTATTTGGGTTTATTTTGGGTTATTTCGGCTCAGATGCAGCCACGCTTCTCTCTCTCCTGCCTTCTGTCTCCAGCACTATCCACCCCGCGCCCTCTGATTGGTTAAGCGGCAGAGGCGGACCCTCTGAAGCAGAAGCTGTCCTCACACACACCACAGAGAGGGAAAGTTTCCTTGTACGAGAAGCTCCGGAGAAAAAACACGTGTCGAAGGTAAACGCAGAAAACTCTTCCGAAATTGTACTAAACATCCTTGTGCTCTACATCTCACAACTACTAACGTTCCAGTGAGCAGCAGAATAACGTCAGAGCAGAGTAAACATTAGCAACAGCTCTGCTAACTCATATTACCTCCTGACATGTCTGTGAATTAGACTGCTGATAATATGGAGATGGAAACAGTCCGTGATAGAAAAGCATGTGAGTGGGATTAAGAGAGAGCACAAAAAAAACTCTGTTCACTTGTTTTAGGGAAGCACGCTGAGGTGGAGGCTCATTAGCTTTTACCATAACATTAGTTCATCAGTCTGGCTCAAAATGCTCTGCAGACTATGGATTAGTAATAGGGAAAATGTATGTAATGTCGAGAATAGTGTGTGTTTGCGTTGAAGTCACATGAAAAACTCTACGCCTCACGACTGCTAACGTTGTTGTGAGCTTTCTAGTCCTATGATCTGAAAATTAAAGTGAAGATGAGAGAGTAAAATTCAGAAGTGATTTATATGAACAAAATGGTGGAACATTTTAAATACTGTGTGGGCTCATTAAAACCCTAAAGGCTGTTTGTGTTCTGTCAGGAGTTTCATTACACTCATAGCAACTATTACACTTTTTTATGTAGCTGTTGTCATATTAATCATTAACCCTTTCATGAGAGCCTTAATCAAGATTTTTTTTCCAGAGTGTTTTTATTCCTCGAGGCATTAAAAAAACAATGCAATTGAAATTAATTTTATGACCCTATTTTTCATGGAGTTGCAAAAATGTCCACTCAGCTGGACACCATGGATTTAATTTCTGAAGCCAAGAAACATATTTACTGATAAACTGTGTGAAAACTATGAAATGAAAACATTTTTAATGCAGCTAATCTAATGTTTTCTCACATTTGAACACACACTAATACTAGTCATTACTCTCTATATGGAGATAATATGCAAAAAAAATTGTTAAAAAAAAAAAAACCCTGTTAATTATAGTTTAATAACAATAACAAGCAATTGATGTACACTCAAACATGTTAGTGCAAGTTTATCAAGAACAGCAAAGTTACAGTAACAGTATGAATTGCAGTGTATGAGACGGTGCATGCACTGCAAAAATCTGAATCTTACCAAGTGCATTTTTCTCATTTCTAGTCAAAATATCTCATCACACTTAAAATAAGACATAATCACCAAAAGAGTAACTTTTTTTTTTTTTTATTAATTCCAGCAAAAAAAAAAAAAAAAATCTTCCAATGGAACAAGTAAAAATTATCTTGGTAAGATTTCTTGAAATCAGATTTTCCAGATCTATTGTCTATAAATCAGTTCTTCTATCTCAGTGAAAAGTTCCTCTTTAGGTGATTCTGTCTTATTTTAAGTGTGATGAGATATTTGGACTAGAAATGAGAAAAATACACATGGTAAAATTTAGATTTTTGCAGTGTGAGTGTCCACTGTGTTCGCTGATATGGAACTAAAACAACAAAATCCATGAATATACAAGAGAACAGCTGTCCACTGTAGTGACCACTTTGCATGAAAGGGTTAATAATGTAGCAACATAGTTTTGAATGACCGGGCCCCTGCATGGTAAAATATAAAATTTAATAATGAAATCAACTTAAGGCTTCCCAAATGCTGTAATAAATTTAGCATGACGAGTTGAGCATATGTCAGCATGTGGCCCCACCTTTAACACTTTCTCTTCTTTTTTTCAAACCCTTGTTACAGATGGATGGACATAAGTCTACAAGTGCAGTCTGGCAGTATTTCAATCAACCAACAACACCAGGGAAGGCTGTGTGCAAAACATGCAATGATGAAGTCAGCATGGGAGCAATATTAGCAAAAAGTAAAAACACTTCCTGCCTGTGGTCCCATCTCAGAAATCATCACCCTGACTTATACAAAACTGGTCAGAAGAAACGCGAAATTGAATCAGCATCTCATACAGATGTGGCAACTTCATCGCAGCCAACAGTACTGGGCATGTTTGATAAACAAAGAATGTGGACAAATTCAGAAAACAGGTCTAAACTAATGGACAAACTAATCATAGAGATGATAGTTACTGATAACCAACCATTCTCAGTGGTGTCTGATGTTGGCTTTAAGCACCTTATGGCTGCAGCAGAGCCACGATATGCACTGAAAAGTGAGAGGTATTATCAAACTAAAAAGCTGCAAGAAGTTCACCACAAGGTTGTGGACAAGATCAAAGCCATGATTCAACCAGAAAATGCTGGCTACTCTCTCTCCTTCACCACAGACTGCTGGTCTGGTGTGACAGAGTCTCTCATGAGCCTGACATGCCATTTTATTGACAATGAATGGACAAGAAAGCAGGTTGTTTTAAATACAAGAGCGATGCAAGGGTCCCACACTGGGGAATACCTGAAAGACACATTCCTCAGTATGCCTGAGGAATGGAAGATAATCAAAGATCGTGTGACACTAGTGCTTCGAGACAGTGGCGCAAATATTGTTAAGGGAATGAGGCTTGCTGAACTCCCAGACCTCAGCTGCACAGCTCACACCTTGCAACTTGTTGTGCACGATGGTCTGTCAAGTCAAAGAGCCGTCACAGATGTCACTGCAATGCTTAAGAAGTGTGCTACACATTTCCACCACTCCATTTTGGCCAAACAGCATTTGCAAAACATTCAGAGGGAACTTGGCCTACCAGAACACAACATAACCCAGGCTGTTCCAATGAGGTGGAACTCAACGCTCCAAATGCTGCAAAGAATGCTGGAGCAGAGGCGTGCGCTTTACCTCTACAGTGGTGAACATGGAGGATTTTCAAGTCCCACTGCTCAACAGTGGGACCTTGTGTCCAATTTAATTCAAACTCTTCTACCAATAGAGGAAGTGACACTACAGGTGAGCCACAGTAACTCATCAACATCCTGCATCATTCCATGCCTGACTGTGTTGAAGATGCTACTTCAAGATAATGAGGGGCCCTCCACAAAAGGCATTGTAACGCTCAGGCAAGCTATGAGGGAGAGCCTGGAGAAGCGTTTCTCAAAATTAGAAGACACAAAGCCTGTGGTGCTGGCCTGTCTCTTAGATCCTCGTTATAAGAGTCATGCATTCTCCTTTGCCACAACAATGAGCAAGGCAAAAGTGTGGTTGAAAGAGGAAGAGGACGCTGCCACACAACAGACCTCTCGAGTAGAGCATGCTGTAACAGAATGAGCCAGTATGGAGGAGCAGGCAGCTGCTGAGGAGGCTAGTGTGAAGGAGCAGGCCGCTGCATGTGGGACACATGAAGATGACGGAAACGCCCACAAAAGGCAACGGAGAGAACACACATTCTTTCGTAGTCGTGTTGATGAGATGTTCATTTCTCTGCTGGCACCCCACACTGATGACCAGCTGCCCAGCAGCTGCGTTGAGGATAAGCTACAGCTGTACCTGAAGGAGCCAGTGATCGACAGGCGGAATGGGGATCCACTTCAGTGGTGGAGACAGAATGAAGCGCACTTCAAGCAACTTTCCAAACAAGCAAGAAAATTTCTTGGTGCACCACCCTCATCAGTCCCAAGTGAGCGAATCTTCAGTGAAGTCTCTGCAATTTTTGAATGCAAGAGAAGCCGTCTCACTGGAGACCACGCTGAACAACTTTGCTTTTTGCACCACAATCTCGTGCTGCTCAACTGGGACTACTAATTGATTTGACACACACACTTCTATGCAAATTTTATTTAACTTTGTTTTATATACTATTACTTTATAAAACCTCTGGAAGCAAGTTTTATTTAACTTTACTAGAGATACTGCTGAGCCTGAGAACTCCCTGCACTTTTTGTTTTTGTTTGAAGTTAAAACAAAGATAAATAATTTCCGTTATATTGAAATTTTACTTTATTTACTGTAGAAAAATTCAGGGAGCTATTTAATTTTTTTTTTTTTAAACTTTACAAGAGTTGCTGCTGAACCTGTTAACTCCCTGTATTTTTGTTGTGTGGAGCTGTTATTTTCTGTTTGATTAAATGAACATGCTTTAGGCATTTAAATGAAGTTCAGTGTTTGCATTATTCAAAATTTTTTACGCCAATTTTCACACTTTTACTGCAAATGAATATCGGCTCCAAATATCGGTTATCGGCCTCCTCTAACTACTAATAATCGGTATCGACCCTGAAAAACCCATATCGGTTGATCTCTAGTACAGAACTCTGCTTTCAATCCACTTAGATCTGAAATCTGCTTGACCAAAAGTCTCCAAAGAAATAATTTTATTTATTAGCTGCTGTCAAATAACAAAGACCATCATGCCATCAAGGTCAGGCTTCATGTGCATGTTTAGTTCTCAGACATGAAAAGCATGCAATCACATATTCAGTTAGAGACAAAAGGCTCTAAAGATATATTACTCTTTCGATTGTAAAATCCATCAATATTCCTGAAATATAGGCTACTATTTACTAACTAGACTTCTCCAGAGCTTAAAAGTGCTGCTTGTTTATTATCCTGCTGTGGGTCTACCCAGTCAGCATCGAGTAAACCTTTAAAGGTGCGGGAGACTTTCATCGCCAATTTTTCACCAAATCTATAAAACCCCAGTCATAGCCTAAGTATCACGAAGTCACTAAGTATAACTATCACTAAGTATTCCGTGTTTCAGCCGTTTCCACATTGTGTTTGTTGCAACCATATAATATCATATATGGTATTGCCAGGCAGCTGTGCAAACCTCAGCTTCCCACAATGCACGTTGAGACAAAATACCGAAGATGCCCAAGTTACCTCCTGGCTCTGTTTGTAAACACATGGTTTGTTTCTGGTGGATGACACTAAGAAACTGTTCACCGTGAGGGAAGAGATTCAGGTGAGTAATGCCAGAAAGACTTACAGATTCATGATACTGAGGATATGACTGAGGTTTGACAGATTTGATGAAAAATTGGAGATGAAAGTCTCCCGCAGCTTTAAGCTCTACCCTGGAGTTTTCAGGGCCATTTGGAGTACCTACCCTGAAGCAGGGACTCTGTTAGACCCTGTAAATGACCTGTGGGGGTGGTTCCTGCTGTGGAATGCACACCTATCTATGGTCCTAAACAAACCTCATGGGCAGCGACTCCAACATAAGGCTGGCACATAGATGTAACACTCATTACATAGGGTGCAATATTCTGATGCAGTCCAGCCTCATCTTTGACCACACTGGTCTCCCAGGTTCAAAAAGACCATGATAGCACACACACCCTTGTTTTGCTCTCCTGGTAAAACTCTGGCCTCCCTAGGCGGACACACTGGTACCTGCAATTAATCTTGGTTCCAACTAGGACTAGGCGATAAAACAATAACAATATATATTGCAAAATAACTTTTCCTCGATAGAAATATGAGCCATGCTTGATAGGGCTGGGTATCATGGCTAATTTCCTTAATCGATTCAATTCCGATTCATAAGGTTCTGAATTGATTAATTGTGATTCAATTCAATTCAGTATTAATTGACTGATTCAGATTCATTTAGTGATACCAAAGTCCAATTTTGAGTTGTAACCTGATTATTTGACTACTGCAGCCATGCAACACAGAATCAATATTGATATTAGAAAGTAAATAAATCTGACATTTCAGCAGTAAATAGATGGATCTGCTCTGAAATAATGAACAGGACACAAACATGTCCATGTTTCTCCAGTGGCTCAGATCAGACTTCTTCGTTATATTTATTCTGTTTTATACCTGGTGCTTCCAGCCTTCAGGCACATTACTTTCACCCTGGGGCACTGACACCAGTTTGCCCCTCTTGAAACAGACTTATGTTGGGCCCTTGGTACAAGAAACTCACTGGAGGGGGAGGGTGGGCGGAGCTTCATGATTTCCGCTTTACTATTCCTCTAACTCCGCCCTCAGCCACAGGTGATCCAAGTTAATATTTGTAGAACGACTGGCTTCAGCGACCCACCTCTGCTGGCCAGTTCCTCCACACTGTGGGTTCCAGTTTGAGACCAGGAGGACCTCGAACAGAGGGTTTTTACCCACCCTTCCTCCGCATTCTTCCCGCAACAAAACCGTCGTGAGCACGACCAAGACGCTCCATCTCCGCGAGGGGCTCGCGAGATGGAGCCGACTGCGCTACCACGTCAGCGGTTTCTGGGTCATTTACTCGTGGTCCTGCTCTGAAAAATCAATCTCATCCACCATTAATCGATTATGCAAAATTAAAAAGAAATCGATCCAAAATCGATCAAATCGATTTTTTCACCCAGCCCTAATGCTCAATACAATTTGGATAGAATTCATTTGTCCATGTTTTGACAGACAAGAGAACAGCCAATCATAATTAAGTCATGCTGCACCGAACCAATCACGCTAGAGCCACATCAAGTTAGGTTGACCCACACAGCACAGGCGTAAGAGTCAGCTGCAGCACACATGCTAATGTTTGGGCTGCAGTGGAGATAGAATGAGAGGTAGATGGAGAGAAGAAGGAGAAAATGTGACCAAGAACCCAGGCGACAAACTTACTGAAAAGTAGGGTGCGAACCATTTCGATTCAGGGCCTTCAATACAATGTGGAGGTATACCGAACAAATACATGTAGCCTATGTGAAGAACGCAAACACTCACCTTTCCTAAAGTTTCACTTTCAGTTTATGCCAGTTAAGGAATGCACCCCCCCATATATACCCCCGGTATTGTTTTGTGAATATGGTCTGTTTCGTTTGTGTTCTTTCTTAAAACTTGAAAGCTTTTGCCTGCTGGTCAGACTTTTACTTTAGTTTTAAATATATTTACCTGTTTTATTTATCTGAAACAGTTGTATATTGTTCTTCAGCACATCTGTCATGTTCAACCTCTGACAGACAATAAATCATATTTAAATAAAAAACAACCTTCTGATGTCTTCACAACTAACTTATGACTAACAGAAAATTTTAGTTTGACAAAAACAGTGATTCAGTTTACATCATGATACATATCGATATCGTCCGATATAAATAAAATTATTGAGATAGGATTTTTTTCCATATTGCCCAGTCCTACTTCCAACTCAGAAGTCTGACCCAGGTCACCTTTAATACAACATCCAGGGAACATAGTGCCAGTTGATGAGTGGAACTCCCCTGAACTAATGAACTGCAATTTTTAATTCCTTGATCCTTCTGTTCTTAATAATTTTAGGCCAATTTCTCAGCATCTGTTTTAATCTAAAGTTTTAGGGAAAGTGGTTTCAACCCAGCTTTTAGCTTTTATGTGTCATAACAATCTCTGAGAAATTTCAGTCTGGTTTTAGACCTTTACACAGTACAGAAACAGCCCTCCTCAAGGTAACCAATGACAGTCTTTTAGCAGCTGACAGGGGAGAGAAGCGCTATTTTAATTCTTTTAGATCGAAGTGCAGTCATTGACACTGTAGATCATGCCATTTTAAACAGAAATAATAATAACAATAATAATAATAATAATAATGAACAGGACAGAAACATTAGCATGTTTCTACAGTGGCTCAGAAAGGACTTCTTCGTCTTTATTGTGTTTTATGGCCGGAGGCTTCTTGCATTAAGGCACATGGCTATCACTCTGGGGCACTGCTACCAATTTTGGCCCCCTTGAAACATAATCATGTTGGGTCCTTGGTACAAGAAAGTCACTGGAGGGGGGGGGGGGGGGGGGGGGTGTCTGTGATTGACGCTTTACTATTCCTCTAACTCCACACTCAAGTTAATATTCCTAGAACGACTGGCTTCCACAACCTGCCTCTGAGAGCCTCCGCTGGCCACTTTCTCCCCACTGTGGGTTCAAGTTTGAGGTCGTGGGGACCTCCTGCGGAGGGGTTTTCCACACCCTTCCTCTGTGTCCCTCCCACACCAGAACCGTCACGAGTGCAATTGAGACACTAGCCTCCCCCAGGGGCTCCTGAGACTGAGCCGGCTGCGCCTCCACGTTGCGGTACCCGGGTCAGGTACTTGTGGTCCTGCTCTGAAAAATCTATCTCATCCACTATTAATCGATTACGCAAAATTAAAATGAAATCGAGGGCAACTCGGTGGTGCAGTGGATAGCATTCGTGCCTCACAGAAAGAAGGTCCTGGGTTTGATTCCAACACCAGTCAGCCGGGGGTGGGACTTTTCTGTGTGGAGTTTGCATGTTCTCCCAGTATCTGCGTGGGTTCTCTCTGGGTAGTACGGCTTCCTACCACCATCCGAAAGACATGCACTAATAGGTTAATTGGTTAATCTAAAACGCCCATAGGCGTGAATGCGACAATGATTGTTTGTCTCTATATGTCAGCCCTGAGATGAACTGGCAACTTGTCCAGGGTGAACCCCGCCTTCGCCCATAAGTAGCTGGGATAGGCTCCAAGTGATCCCTGTGACTCTAGTGAGGATAAAGCGGGTTCAGATAATGAATAAAATGAAATCGATCTAAAATCACTCAAATCAATTTTATTGCCCAGCCCTGTCCATAACTGTACAAGGGGACATCTAATTCAAACTAATAATATGTGGATGCGGAACCGGATGCTGAGCCAGACGGGTGCAGGTCACAGCTGGCCAGAGCCCCAGCCTATTTGACTTATACGGAACTCGGATTGAGTTATGAGTAAGGGCTCATTTATGCTCTATGTTTAAGACAGAGACGGAGAATTTTGTCTGTCCCTTGTGTACATTATGTACATAATTCTGTCTATTGTCCGGGAGCTTTTGGATCTGTACCCAGACGGAGAATAACAAAACTTTTCAAAGAGCAACTGTGTGAGTTATTGAAAAACTACCAACATATGTATGACAACTACCCTTCTCAATATTAACATTAGTATTCAAATTAGTAATACCTCCTCTGTCGCTGCCATGTTTGTTATTATTGACTTTCTTCTTCTCAAAAAACTTTACCCTTCTTCGTGATATTCAGCCGGTATGGAAATTAAGAGTGGCACCCTCTGGTAGATTGATTGAGAAATGCTCATTGGAATGTACAGGACGCATGCAAGTATGAAGACAGTGATGCATGACCACGTTAGAAACAGACGTACCTATTTATGTACATAAAGCAAGCAGAAATGAGCTTTAAGGCTCTTTCAAAAAGTGACTATGTGAGTTTGTGGAAAAACTACTAACATATTCATGACAACTACTCTTCTCAATTTTAACATTAGTATCCAAATTAGTAAAACCTCCTCTGCCGTCATCATGTTTGTTATTGGCTTTCTTCTTCTTAAAAAACTTTAATCTTCTTTGTGGTATTCAGCTAGTATGGTAATTAAAAGTAGCGCCCTCTGGTGGACTGATTGAGAAACGCTCATTTCGACATATGGGATGCACAGAAGTATGAAGGCAGTGATGCATGACAACGTTACAAACCTATTTACGTGCATGAAGCGGGCATAAATGAGTCTTAAGGCTCTCCATCAGCTCCCAGTTACGTTTCAGCACACAGCTGGGCTCTGCATCCGAATCTTACCATGAACCATGACTCAAGAACCACAATACTTTCCAAACCGTGGATAACCTGTATCGTTGCATCCCTAATGGACACCAACAGGAACCATCATCAAGAACAAAGGCTACTCTATTGACTATTAAAAAAAGCCATCGGACTTAGTAAACCTGGGGTATGAACAACTTTGAACATGGTGCTTTTTGGAAATCCATTAATAAAATACTCCTGAAATAAAGTAACTCCCTAAGTATAATTTATTGTTATTCCCTCCCTAATTTTGAGGACAACTGTACATACTTATTTTGGCAGCTGCTTAGACTCAGTAAGCCTGAATTTGGGTGCAATGGATATGAGTAACAACACCCTACAAAAAAAATATATAACAGTATATAATATTTTCCATAAGGACAGTAGGGTAGCAAAGCGAAAGAGGTGGATTTCTTTATGTCTGCTAATAAATCAAATTTTATTAATATAGCGTCAAATCATAACAAAAGTTATCTCATGATGCTTTACATATTGAGTTGGTCGAAACCAGACTCTAAGCCAATTTACAGAAACCCAACAGAATCCTCCAGGAGCAGACAGTTATGACTGGTGACAGTGGAAGGAAAAACCACCTTTAACAGCAGAAACCTGGAGCAGACCCAGACTGAGGAGGATGGATGACTGACAGGAGCAGTTGGGGTTAAAGAGCGAGAGTAAAGGAGGAGAAAAAAGAGAGAGCGATAGAGATATAGAGAGAGACTGGGGGAGAAGGGGGGAAAGTAGGGGAAGTAGGGGGAGACACATGGATGGAAGTGATGAATAGAAAACTGAACTAGGACTGATAAAAGTAGATCAGCTGGTGTTAGTATAAGTACTAGAAACCAGAACAAAGGACCATGACTGTTAATACTACTACTACAAATACAAGTACTAACAGTGGATATACTACTACTACACATACAAGTACTAACAGTGGATATACTACTACTACAAATAAGAGTACTAACAGTGGATATACTACTATTACAACAGTTAGTACAAATAAGAGAAACCTCTACCATCAATGGAAGTACATAATAAACACTTTCATAATTAGATGGACAAGTGAGTGATGACGCTGAAGGCAGGAGAGGGGCTGATGAGTGCACAGCACTAATAGGTCTGTACAGACACATGTTCCGTGTACACTCCAAACCTGACTTCACCACCCGGATATGCTCTGTGCTTTAAGCAAACATGGCTGCTCAATGTATGTGCCCACCATCATACAACAGAGCCATCAGTGGGGCTGTCAGTTTACTCCTCAGTCTCACTCATATTACTGCATTTCCAATGTGTTCGTGAACAAGTGGACGGACTGACGGACATCTTTTAAGTTATTAGACTTTGTTGATATGCCTAATAACACAGGGAAATAAGTCCCTCCCGTATCACTACCCTCTAACAGTAAACACACCATGAAGGGACACCGGATAAGGAGCTGAAACGCAGACACACGACCACATTGTTTCTGGTGAGCTCCACACGTGCCGTTAAAACCGGTATTAATTAACTACAGGGCTAACCCGGTTTGGTTCGGTGCATCCACAACACACTCTCCTTTAACTCCATTCTGCCGGAACCATGTCCTTTGGTTAATGCTTAGCCGGCTCAGGATGGCTGATAGCCTTGTTAGCAGCTGCCTGATTAATGTGATGGACAGGATATTAGTGTACGGATAAATTAATAATATTCCCCCAACACTGTGAGAAGACAAAGGTAAAAAGTACTCATGTCTTACAAGTCCAGCGGCGTACTTGTGTCTGAGAGAAACATGCTATCATAGCCAAACTAAGCTAGCTAAGTGGAAGGGCTGCTGCCTCCTCACATGTATGATGTACATCTGAGTGGGTGACAGTCCTGAGGCACAGCTTACCCATAGTTCCAGTGGAAACAAACCACTAACGGAGGTTCACAAGAGATGTATATCTGAAACTGACTCCCACAAAAGCGGTACTTACCCGCGTCCTGTTTCCTCTTCCAGTCCTGGAGCAGGAGCCCTGCAGCAGCCTTTCAAACACGGTCCAACTTCTGCGGATCCATCAGCTGCCAACATCTGCCGCTGCTGGCTCCTCCCCCTGGGCGCGGGCCAACCGCCAAAGCAAGCTTAGCTCCGCCCACCCCGAAACCGGACGGTGGGCGTGTTATCTTGTCAACCGGTTGCACGAGTCTAAAACCTTCCTCTAATCGATAACGGCACGTGTAGGTATGTTAAATAGTAGCCCAAGGGCAGAACTTATTATAAATGCATATATGCCCCTGTATCTGTGCGCGCGGATCTTATGACATAAGTAATATGGTCACGTGGATCAATGGGCGCATTGATCTTAGCAGTGATGCGGTTCTACAGGTAGATCCCATCCAGCATGTCCATGTGGGACCTGAAGGGTTCCATTTGGGCTGCACAGGAGGGTCCCATGTGGGTTTGTCTGCAGTTTCCATGGTGACCCCACTTATGTTTACCCAGATCAGAATCAGAATGAGAGATCTGAATATATCATATTATTTATTCTTCACACTATTTATCTTTCATGTCATTTGCACTACTTCTCATGTCATTTGCACTACTTAAATCTGGGCTCTCAAACTCATTTTCTTTCAGGTTCCACATTCAGCCCAGTTTGATCTGCAGTGGGCCGGAGCAGTAAAATAACAGAGTAACCTATAAATAATGACAACTCCATGAAAATACTTACTTTTATAAACTATCCAAAAAATGTAAATAACATGAAAAAAACTGAAATTTAAATTTAAAAAATTAAGCAAAATAAGAGCAATTTTAACAATATTCTGCCTCAACTTATCATTTCTATATGTGCATTATGGATCAGATCTACAAAGACACTAAACATTTAGTAAAAGGCAGAAAATGGTTCAAATCGTACTTAATTTTCTTTAGACATTTCAGGTCGTTCATATTTGTTCAGGTTATTCACATTTTATTGTTACAGGATAGTTTGTACATGTAAATATTTCCATAATTTAATGTTTTTTTTACCCTAAAACAAAGAAAAGAATTGAAGATTGTATTATTTATAGGCATAATGTAATATTATTTTTCTCACATCAAACCAGTAGTAAATCTGCAGTCATTCTTTTTTGTCGGTTCTTCTGCTGTTATTATTTGACTGTAGATCATATTGGTCTGTATGTAGAACCGCAACTAAAATGAGTTCCACAGCCTGGACTGTGCAATTTTTACACTTTGCAAATTCATCCCAGGGGCCGGATTGGAACCTTTGGTGGGCCGCATGTTTGAGACCCCTGACTTAAATTCTATGTGTTACAAATATCTTATTTTGCAATACTTTTAATATTTTAATGTAAATAACTGTGCCTTTTACTGATATGTGTTGTTGTTTTACTGATATTTGTTGTCTGTCTGTAAATTCTTGCACTGAACCGGAGAGCTTTGCCTCAGTTCGTTGTACTTGGTACAATGACAAAAAAAGAGATTCTGATTCTGATTTTGGTTCTGACTGTAACATGGGCAAACACATGTGGGGTCACCATGGAAACTGCAGACAAACCCACATGGGACCCTTATATGCAGCTCACTTGTAACCCTTCTGGGGCCCACATGGACATGCTGGCTGGGTAACAGTCTTGGTAACATATTTTAAAGGATTCTCATATAATATATCCTAGCAATATAATAATTGTCAATAATGCCAAGATGATGAGCGATTTGCGCCCTAGCTTTGGCCTCAACTTTGAGAGAAGCACAACGCCACGTATTTTTCTTGGATCAACATAATTTATTTAATTATTTTTAAAATCCTGGGTTATAATGACTTACAGTTATTATTTATTGAATAGAATCTGCATAGGTCTGTTTACAGCCTTGACATTCACATGTGAATGTCTGGGAGGAAGTGGGTAAACACTGAAATGACTCCTATTAAGTAAGTCAGGTTTATTTATATAGCACAGGGGTGTCAAACTCATTTTAGTTCAGGGTCCATATTTAGCCCAATTTGATCTCAAGCGGGTCAGACCAGTAAAATAATGATTTAATAACCTATAAATAATGACAAATCCAAGTTTTTCATTTTGTTTTAGTATGAAAAAAACCCCAATTAAATTATGGAAATATTTACATTTTACAAAAAAGCTGTGAGTAACCTGAAAAAACAGAAATTTCATTTGAAAAATTAGTGCAATTTTAACAATATTTTGCCTCGACTTATTATTTATACATGTGCATGTGCACACAGTGTTGCATAAACATTTGGTAACAGGCAGAATATTGTTAAAATTTTGGAGTTTGGAACTAAAATTTGAACAATTTCTCCAATATTCCATCTGTTTTTATGAGCACAACTCCAGATCCCAGTGGATCCATAAATGCACCAAACATTTATGAACAGACACAATATTGTTCAAATTGCACATTTCAGGTTGTTCATCTTTGGTTTTATGTATGTATTTACTTGCATTTTATTGTGAAGGAATAGTTTTGTAAATGTTAATATTTTCACAGTGTAATGTTATTTTTTTCACTTAAATTTTTTCCACATAATTTTTCACAAAGAAAACTTGTCATCATTATTTATGGTTTATTGTGTTGTTATTTTGACTGTAGATCACATTGGTCTGTATGTGGAACCTGAACCAAAATTATTTGGACAACCTGGACTGTTCAGGTTCATTTTTGCACTTTCATCCTGCAGGGCCAGAATGGAACCTTTGGCAGGGGGGCCAGATTTGGGCCCCGGACCGCATGTTTGACACCTGTGATATAGCACTTTTTACAGACAGAATTCACAAAGTGCTTTACAGTAAAATCAGAAGTAAAATACATGGACAAACAAAGACACACAGCTACATACACAGGCATAAAAACTTACAGCTACACATAAAGGCATAAAAACATAAACACAAATTGTCATAAAACCCACACCTAACTAAAATCCTGTCTCAACAACAAGGTCTTTAGCTGTTTTTTTTTTTAAAGACTCAACAGCATTTAAAGTGTGAATTGACCACTCCATAGTCTGGGAGCCATTACTTGAAAGGCTTGATCTCTTCTAGTTTTGGATGCAGGGGATGACCACCATTATATCCCAGACTGGTACAGTTTGTTATGTAACTACTTTGACCAGTGTTACATCAGCACTACAAAGTACAGATTTAAAAAAAAATAGAAAGAAAAAAAAAAATCAAGTCACATCCCTGTTATTTATGGAAACCCACAGCTTTTGATGAAGACTGTGCTTTTTGCACTTTGTAGGCTGATGTAAGAGTTGGACATCATGCAGAAATGCATATAAGGCCACACACAGATACAGCTTTGGAAAATATTCTTGTGACGTGACAGTATCCAATCCAATCCAATCCAACTTTATTTGTAAAGCACTTTAAAACAACTGCAGTGGACCAAAGTGCTGTACAGAAGAATAATTAAAACCAAAACAGAAAAATAAAATACAGAATAGATTTAAGGACATAGAACCTGTACAAAAAAAAAAAAAGTGCTATACAGAAGAACAAATAAAACTCAGATAAAAGAATAAAATACAAGAAAAGATTAAAAAGCCATACAATTAAAAACAACAAAATAAATAAATAAATAAGATACATAAGAGCAATAAACCACTACCAAATGAAAACAATAGAATAAAGATAGTACCTTCAAACATCTCTCATGGTTAGTATCAGTCAAAAGCCTACAGTTATCATAGATTGGATTTACAACGCAGTAAGGGTTTTCTTGTGTGCTAACCATGATCCAAACATTGGACAGAGCATAGGCTACATGACATATTTGCAAAGAAGTATGCTGTATTTAAATGACTGTGATTGCAGAGCTAAAAAGTTACATGTTTAAAAAAAAAATCATTTTCAAGATCAGAAATCTTGAGCTTTGCTGCCACCTAGTGATCATTATTGATATCCACATGTGACATCAGGATGTGTTACAGTTTTTCTGAATTGCTAAAACACTAACCCCATTCTCTGACTCAGCTAGTTGCACAAAATCATTTATCAAATCAATCACTCTTTTGGCACAACTTTAAACTGATTCTCATATTTGGAGACAATTTTCACACCTGTAACACACTTTTTGCACAACTCTACACACATTCTCACTCTGTAAAACACATACCTCACTGTGATGCACATGAGCTGCAAAATGGTGAACACAGGAGGCAAATGTTCAACATAAATACAGCACAGTTGTCAACAAGTAAACACAACCACTCAAAACTGAACACACCATTTCCCCCCATTGCCTGGAAAGGGACAGTATAACCTGTGATGTGGATGAAGTCCTCAGACTGGATGCTGAGGCAGAATGAACCTGTGATCAGTTTGATTTGAAGATGTACGTGATTTATGAGTGTTTTGTAGTGATGGGCTTTTCATTTACAGTTTTCTTTGGTCTTTTAAGAAATGCTAAATGCATTTCCAGTATGTAATAATCCTTCTGCCCTGCATGTGCCGGCTGCAGTGTTTTCCATGTTGCTGTGTAGTGTTCACATGTTGCCTGGCTGTGTGTGTGAGATCTGAAAGCATTGTTTGTTTTTGAGAACAAATAAAATAGTTTTGAAGCAATTGTTTGCTTTTGCAAGAAGAGAAACAGGTTTTGTGAATGTAGTTTGAATTCTGAGTTTTTTGTTAACAGTCTTGAGGAAAAGGGGTGCAGCTTTCAAAAATTTATCTTAGCGATTGTAAAAAAAAAAAAAAAAAAAAAACTAAGATCAGAACAGAACTACATTTATGAGATTATTATTAACCTTCATTTAACCAGTGAAAAACCTCTGAGATTTAAAAAAAAAAAAAACACCTTTTTTGCAAGAGTGTCATGGCCAAGAAAGCAGCAGCAGAAGTTAAGACATGACACTCTGGCGTGGACCCAAATGCTGGACACACATGAGGTAGAGTTTAAAGGATTTTAATTAAACAATGAATCAAAAAAGTACAAAATCCAGAGAACAAAAGGAGGGAGCACAACACGCTCAATATTAAACTAAAAAGCCAGAAGAACAAAAATCTCAAGGAGCTAGGAACAACATTCAAAAACCAGATGATCTTCACATGGGAAACAAAATGACTCACTGACAACAGACGAAGGGAGAGAGGAGGATGTACAGGGAAGGCAGGGATCACAGTCAGGGGTGGGCAATAACAGGAGGAACACCAGGTGAGGGCAATGAAGGAATTAGGGAAGACAAAGACAAGACCCACAGAGCGCAGAAAAAAACAGGAAGGAGACCACCACCACCAAAATAAAACAGGAAGAGACAAAACCACAAACCCTAGACTAAATCAACACAAGCGTCGACACATGACAGAAGTTACAAACAAAGATTTCATCCATACATTCACTCTAAAAACAAACATAAAAAGCAGGGTAAAACTCAGTTCTAAAACCATACATAAAACGCTAGTACCATTAATATAAAACACCATCAATAATTTAAAAGGTATTAAAAGTATAACAACAATGTTCCTTAAAAGCATCTCAAAGCAGAACCTGATCCAAGCAGTTCGAAAGCCATCTACATCCAGATTTATCCATTTCCCATTCATTTAAAATGACTTCAGATGTATTTACAGAGACCAGTTCCTTCAGTTTGATCTCTTCTTCTTTCCTCTGTTCTGTTCTGACTTTTGGAACATGTAGGGATGACCGATCCATGTGATCCGATACTTTAATAACCTCTACTTTAAACCGATACTTTAAAGCCCGCGGGCCTAAAAAATTATATTAATCTTCATCTACTATAAAAAATATAATAAATCAGGACAATGGATGTTTTTTTCAACTTTTGCTCAAAGTTTAGACCCTAATGTTAATAAAAGTACATCAAAAGTGTATTTCAGTGCAAACTTTAATGTTCAAACATGATTTTTAATCTTTGTGGGATGAAATATACGCTATTAAAAATCTCCGAAACGAACAATTAATTTATGCATATCATTGTCAATCCAGCCAAAAATAAACAGGCGAGGATAAAAAAAAAAAAATCTAATTTCTCTTTTAGTTTGTTCCAGTTTACTCAGGCATAGTAATAGATACAATATTTTAGACAATGGGAATAGATTCTGTGAGGTCTGTAAATGTCCACAGACTCCAAGAACATCCATATGAACCTTATTATTGTGAAGGAATTCTACATTTACTTTGGGTATGTCTGTTTAGACGTTTTTCCCCTGAAAAAAGGGTCAGGGTTAAACAGGTTACAGTCATTCCAACAGCTGTAGACCAGTAAATATGATGGAAGCAGACCTAAAACACATTCATAAATAAAAGAATACCATTGTTTTAGTCTGTGCGTAGAAAGATCTGTCCATCCAACTGGAGCATATAAAAGACAATGATGAGCAGGAGCTCTGAGGCCCGTAACAAACCTCAGAGCACCGTGACAGACGAGTACTACTCAGCTGGGTGTTCGGAGGTTTGGATAATTTAGAGTTTTTACGACATTACATAAGACAAACGACAAACGACAAACGCTCGGCATATTTTTCTGCTGCTCACACACTGAAAGCAGAATCTAGATTTGCCTGTCTGGAAATGATAGAGATTAGATGGATGTGAAACTACAAAAACTGAACAAATTAAAAAGGCAATGACCTAATACTGATCAATTTAATTTCCCAGGTCTGAAAGGCTGTATACAGGGTCTGCACGTGACGTCAGCGCTAGCAGAAGTCACCATAGTTCCGCCCACTGAGTGTCAGACAGAGGCAGATGAGTGACAGCGTTGGCTTCAGTCCTGTCTAAACTGAAGAACAATATTGAATCCAAAACTGTCATATCAGTACTGGACTCTTGTATGTTTTGTCTGTCTTGTGTGTCACTTCCTGTTTTATTTTGTAGTTTCCCTCATGTGTCTTGTCTGGTGTCTTTACTTCCTTTTTGTGTTTCACCTTTTACCTGATTACCTGACTCCTCCCTGATTGTCTCCACCTGTGTCCAATTGTCTTCCCGCCCTCTTGTGTATTTAAACCCTGTGTTTCCTCCTGTTAGTCGCCAGTTCGTATTCCTTCCTCGTGTTGTGTTTACGTACCAGCGATTCTCTGAACCTGTTCGTTCCTGACCCGGTTTGTTCCTCGACTTCTGAGCCTGCCTGATCCCTGTCTGTACCTCTGCCTGATTCTGCCTCACTGGTTTTCGACTTTTTGCCTGGACCCACTGTTAGTGCTTTGCTTTTTCCCCATGTACCGTTGCCTGTTTTTTGGATCCTCTGTGTATGACCTGGTCTGTCTCCTGACTCTTCTCTGCTTACTCCTTGTCGAGTTCCCCTGGTGTGCTCCCGACCTGGGCAGAGAACTCCCCTTGCTGATCTCAGACGCCGTGACGAATTCACACAGTCTGACCTGCGAATATTCCTTACAGAAACCTTTTTGTGAACTGTTTATTCTGTCCGTGTTTAATAAACACTCGTTAACCTTATTCCTGTCTGTTGGTTGTGCATTTGGGTCCAAGTCTTGTGTCTCTGGTTCTAACAAAAATGGGGCAGAGCTGTTGTGTTTGATTGTATTTTCAGGTTCTTAAAGCAGTGGGAGCTATCGTTTTACAGACACCCAAAGACAAAGAAAAGAGAAGCAGATGGATCCACAAACCCAGGAAACCAAACCTAGATCTGTGGATCCTGTTTGGTGTCAGCTAACATTCATTTCTGCTGTATTTTTGGGTCCAATCAGACCTGAAATGACCTGTTGTTTTGGCTAACGCTCCTTCTTAGTGCAGCTCTTGGTTTCATGATCAGATCTTTCCTGGTTTTTGTCTCATTTTGTGATTGTGAACCTTGTGCTCCTACATGATTAGTAAACAAACTGAAACTGAGGCCAACCTAGTTTTACAAATACGGAGGAACTGGAGAATAAAGCTACGACGGAGTATTAGGACCACAGAAGAAAAGAAAAACACTGGGCACTACCAGAAGAAAGTCAGAAAATATGGAGATAAAACCTGGAATTTTATGAGAATAAAGTCGAATACAAAAAGAATCACAATGTTATGAGAATAAAGTTGTAGTTATAAAAAAACCTCATAATTCAACAAAAATGTCATTTGTTTATGAGATTAAAGTCGTCATATTCTGACACTAAAGCCATAATATTATCAGAATAATGTGTTAATTTAAACCAGGTGGTGTAAATCTGCTAATTTCCCAGAATGCAGTGGTGCCCTGCTGGTCCACAGCAGTAGTATCTGTGTTGGATAAAGGACTGGATCTGAACTAGACTCAGTAAATCTGCTCAGTCCAAGTAGATCCTGCATAGATTCACTGGGGTCAGTCCACGGTCTACTGGAAATGACCTTTGGATCAGCTGGTTCTGGTCCTAGTTTTAGACCCTTTGGATCAGCTGGTTCTGGTCCTAGTTTTGGACCCTTTGGATCAGCTGGTTCTGGTCCTAGTTTTAGACCCTTTGGATCAGCTGGTTCTGGGCCCTAGTTTTGGACCCTTTGGATCAGCTGGTTCTGGGCCCTAGTTTTGGAGCCTTTGGATCAGCTGGTTCTGGGCCCTAGTTTTGGAGCCTTTGGATCAGCTGGTTCTGGTCCTAGTTTTGGACCCTTTGGATCAGCTGGTTCTGGGCCCTAGTTTTAGACCCTTTGGATCAGCTGGTTCTGGGCCCTAGTTTTGGAGCCTTTGGATCAGCTGGTTCTGGGCCCTAGTTTTGGAGCCTTTGGATCAGCTGGTTCTGGTCCTAGTTTTAGACCCTTTGGATCAGCTGGTTCTGGTCCTAGTTTTGGACCCTTTGGATCAGCTGGTTCTGGGCCCTAGTTTTAGACCCTTTGGATCAGCTGGTTCTGGGCCCTAGTTTTGGAGCCTTTGGATCAGCTGGTTCTGGGCCCTAGTTTTAGACCCTTTGGATCAGCTGGTTCTGGGCCCTAGTTTTGGAGCCTTTGGATCAGCTGGTTCTGGGCCCTAGTTTTGGAGCCTTTGGATCAGCTGGTTCTGGTCCTAGTTTTAGACCCTTTGGATCAGCTGGTTCTGGTCCTAGTTTTGGACCCTTTGGATCAGCTGGTTCTGGGCCCTAGTTTTAGACCCTTTGGATCAGCTGGTTCTGGTCCTAGTTTTGGACCCTTTGGATCAGCTGGTTCTGGGCCCTAGTTTTAGACCCTTTGGATCAGCTGGTTCTGGGCCCTAGTTTTGGAGCCTTTGGATCAGCTGGTTCTGGGCCTAGTTTTGGACCCTTTGGATCAGCTGGTTCTGGGCCCTAGTTTTGGAGCCTTTGGATCAGCTGGTTCTGGGTCCTAGTTTTAGACCCTTTGGATCAGCTGGTTCTGGGCCCTAGTTTTGGACCCTTTGGATCAGCTGGTTCTGGGCCCTAGTTTTGGAGCGTTTGGATCAGCTGGTTCTGGTCCTAGTTTTGGACCCTTTGGATCAGCTGGTTCTGGGCCCTAGTTTTGGAGCCTTTGGATCAGCTGGTTCTGGGTCCTAGTTTTAGACCCTTTGGATCAGCTGGTTCTGGGCCCTAGTTTTGGACCCTTTGGATCAGCTGGTTCTGGGCCCTAGTTTTGGACCCTTTGGATCAGCTGGTTCTGGGTCCTAGTTTTAGACCCTTTGGATCAGCTGGTTCTGGGCCCTAGTTTTGGACCCTTTGGATCAGCTGGTTCTGGGCCCTAGTTTTAGACCCTTTGGATCAGCTGGTTCTGAGCCCTAGTTCTGGACCCTTTGGATCAGCTGGTTCTGGGCCCTAGTTTTAGACCCTTTGGATCAGCTGGTTCTGGGCCCTAGTTTTGGAGCCTTTGGATCAGCTGGTTCTGGTCCTAGTTTTGGAGCCTTTGGATCAGCTGGTTCTGGGCCCTAGTTTTGGAGCCTTTGGATCAGCTGGTTCTGGACCCTAGTTTTGGAGCCTTTGGATCAGCTGGTTCTGGTCCTAGTTTTGGACCCTTTGGATCAGCTGGTTCTGGGCCCTAGTTTTGGAGCCTTTGGATCAGCTGGTTCTGGTCCTAGTTTTGGACCCTTTGGACCAGCTGGCTCTGGGCCCTAGTTTTGGAGCCTTTGGATCAGCTGGTTCTGGTCCTAGTTTTGAAGCCTTTGGATCAGCTGGTTCTGGTCCTAGTTTTGGACCCTTTGGATCAGCTGGTTCTGGGCCCTAGTTTTAGACCCTTTGGATCAGCTGATTCTGGTCCTAGTTTTGGAGCCTTTGGATCAGCTGGTTCTGGTCCTTGTTTTGGAGCCTTTGGATCAGCTGGTTCTGGTCCTAGTTTTAGACCCTTTGGATCAGCTGGTTCTGGTCCTAGTTTTGGAGCCTTTGGATCAGCTGGTTCTGGTCCTAGTTTTGGACCCTGGTTGTCAGTCCTGATGAAACCATGTATATTAGTTTCAGGTCCAAATAGCGCTGACCCCCTCCCCCCTGGATCAGGTCTGGATCCTCCATGTGGGTCCACATGTCAGTGTTCATGGACCACTTGTTCTTTGGTAGCTCGTACAGATCCATGTCCAGTCCAACTGTCCTTCATTTCATTTCAGATTTCCCATGGTCCTTTGCTCTGGCTGTGTTTACTGCTATACTCCGTCATGTTGAGCAGGTTGGTTTAAGACACTCAGTCTGACTGAGAGGGGCGTGGCCTCGGGGGGAAGTGACAGATGTGCAGACCCTCTACAGTCTAATCCTGCTCTTTGGCACCACGGACAGAAAATGGGAGACAGACCAGCAAAAAGAAGAGCAGGAGAACTCTTACCAGAACAAAGGTCCATGACTGTTAATACTACTACTACAAATACTAGTACTAACAGTGGATATACTACTACTACAAATACTAGTACTAACTGTGGATATACTACTACTACAAATACTAGTACTAACAGTGGATATACTACTACTACAAATACAAGTACTAACAGTGGATATACTACTACTACAAACACTAGTACTAACTGTGGATATACTACTGCTTCAAATACTAGTACTAACAGTGGATATATTACTACTACTACAAATACTAGTACTAACAGTGGATATACTACTACTACAAATACAAGTACTAAAAGTGGATATACTACTACAACAAAAAAAAGTACTAACAGTGGATATACTACTACTACAAACACTAGTACTAACAGTGGATATACTACTACTACAAATACTAGTACTAACAGTGGATATACTACTACTGCAAATACAAGTACTAACAGTGGATATACTACTAGTACAAATACTAGTACTAACAGTGGATATACTACTACTACAAATACAAGTACTAACAGTGGATATACTACTACTACAAACACTAGTACTAACTGTGGATATACTACTGCTACAAATACTAGTACTAACAGTGGATATACTACTACTACTACAAATACTAGTACTAACAGTGGATATACTACTACTACAAATACAAGTACTAACAGTGGATATACTACTACTACAAACACTAGTACTAACAGTGGATATACTACTACTACAAATACAAGTACTAACAGTGGATATACTACTACTACAAACACTAGTACTAACAGTGGATATACTACTGCTACAAATACAAGTACTAACAGTGGATATACTACTACTACTACAAATACTAGTACTAACAGTGGATATACTACTACTACAAATACAAGTACTAACAGTGGATATACTACTACTACAAATACAAGTACTAACAGTGGATATACTACTACTAAAAACACTAGTACTAACAGTGGATATACTACTACTACAAATACTAGTACTAACAGTGGATATACTACTACTACAAATACTAGTACTAACAGTGGATATACTACTACTACAAATACAAGTACTAACAGTGGATATACTACTACTACAAACACTAGTACTAACTGTGGATATACTACTGCTACAAATACTAGTACTAACAGTGGATATATTACTACTACTACAAATACTAGTACTAACAGTGGATATACTACTACTACAAATACAAGTACTAAAAGTGGATATACTACTACTACAAATACAAGTACTAACAGTGGATATACTACTACTACAAACACTAGTACTAACAGTGGATATACTACTACTACAAATACTAGTACTAACAGTGGATATACTACTACTGCAAATACAAGTACTAACAGTGGATATACTACTACTACAAATACAAGTACTAACAGTGGATATACTACTACTACAAACACTAGTACTAACTGTGGATATACTACTGCTACAAATACTAGTACTAACAGTGGATATACTACTACTACTACAAATACTAGTACTAACAGTGGATATACTACTACTACAAATACAAGTACTAACAGTGGATATACTACTACTACAAACACTAGTACTAACAGTGGATATACTACTACTACAAATACAAGTACTAACAGTGGATATACTACTACTACAAACACTAGTACTAACAGTGGATATACTACTGCTACAAATACAAGTACTAACAGTGGATATACTACTACTACTACAAATACTAGTACTAACAGTGGATATACTACTACTACAAATACAAGTACTAACAGTGGATATACTACTACTACAAATACAAGTACTAACAGTGGATATACTACTACTAAAAACACTAGTACTAACAGTGGATATACTACTGCTACAAATACTAGTACTAACAGTGGATATACTACTACTACAAACACTAGTACTAACAGTGGATATACTACTACTACAAATACTAGTACTAACAGTGGATATACTACTACTACTACAAATACTAGTACTAACAGTGGATATACTACTACTACTACAAAAACAAGTACTAACAGTGGATATACTACTACTACAAATACAAGTACTAACAGTGGATATACTACTACTACAAATACAATTACTAACAGTGGATATACTACTACTACAAACACTAGTACTAACAGTGGATATACTACTACTTCAAATACTAGTACTAACAGTGGATATACTACTACTGCAAATACAAGTACTAACAGTGGATATACTACTGCTACAAATACAAGTACTAACAGTGGATATACTACTACTACTACAAATACTAGTACTAACAGTGGATATACTACTACTACAAATACAAGTACTAACAGTGGATATACTACTACTACAAATACAAGTACTAACAGTGGATATACTACTACTACAAACACTAGTACTAACAGTGGATATACTACTGCTACAAATACTAGTACTAACAGTGGATATACTACTACTACAAACACTAGTACTAACAGTGGATATACTACTACTACAAATACTAGTACTAACAGTGGATATACTACTACTACTACAAATACTAGTACTAACAGTGGATATACTACTACTACAAAAACAAGTACTAACAGTGGATATACTACTACTACAAATACAAGTACTAACAGTGGATATACTACTACTACAAATACAATTACTAACAATGGATATACTACTACTACTACAAATACTAGTACTAACAGTGGATATACTATTACTACAAATACAAGTACTAACAGTGGATATACTACTACTACAAACACTAGTACTAATAGTGGATATACTACTACTACAAACACTAGTACTAACAGTGGATATACTACTGCTACAAATACAAGTACTAACAGTGGATATACTACTACTACAAACACTAGTACTAACAGTGGATATACTACTACTGCAAATACAAGTACTAATAGTGGATATACTACTACTACAAACACTAGTACTAACAGTGGATATACTACTGCTACAAATACAAGTACTAACAGTGGATATACTACTACTACAAACACTAGTACTAACAGTGGATATACTACTGCTACAAATACAAGTACTAACAGTGGATATACTACTACTACTACAAATACTAGTACTAACAGTGGATATACTACTACTACAAATACAAGTACTAACAGTGGATATACTACTACTACAAATACAAGTACTAACAGTGGATATACTACTACTAAAAACACTAGTACTAACAGTGGATATACTACTACTACAAATACTAGTACTAACAGTGGATATACTACTACTACAAATTCTAGTACTAACAGTGGATATACTACTACTACAAATACAAGTACTAACAGTGGATATACTACTACTACAAATACAAGTACTAACAGTGGATATACTACTACTACAAATACAAGTACTAACAGTGGATATACTACGACTACAAACACTAGTACTAACTGTGGATATACTACTGCTACAAATACTAGTACTAACAGTGGATATATTACTACTACTACAAATACTAGTACTAACAGTGGATATACTACTACTACAAATACAAGTACTAAAAGTGGATATACTACTACTACAAATACAAGTACTAACAGTGGATATACTACTACTACAAACACTAGTACTAACAGTGGATATACTACTACTACAAATACTAGTACTAACAGTGGATATACTACTACTGCAAATACAAGTACTAACAGTGGATATACTACTACTACAAATACAAGTACTAACAGTGGATATACTACTACTACAAACACTAGTACTAACTGTGGATATACTACTGCTACAAATACTAGTACTAACAGTGGATATACTACTACTACTACAAATACTAGTACTAACAGTGGATATACTACTACTACAAATACAAGTACTAACAGTGGATATACTACTACTACAAACACTAGTACTAACAGTGGATATACTACTACTACAAATACAAGTACTAACAGTGGATATACTACTACTACAAACACTAGTACTAACAGTGGATATACTACTGCTACAAATACAAGTACTAACAGTGGATATACTACTACTACTACAAATACTAGTACTAACAGTGGATATACTACTACTACAAATACAAGTACTAACAGTGGATATACTACTACTACAAATACAAGTACTAACAGTGGATATACTACTACTAAAAACACTAGTACTAACAGTGGATATACTACTGCTACAAATACTAGTACTAACAGTGGATATACTACTACTACAAACACTAGTACTAACAGTGGATATACTACTACTACAAATACTAGTACTAACAGTGGATATACTACTACTACTACAAATACTAGTACTAACAGTGGATATACTACTACTACTACAAAAACAAGTACTAACAGTGGATATACTACTACTACAAATACAAGTACTAACAGTGGATATACTACTACTACAAATACAATTACTAACAGTGGATATACTACTACTACAAACACTAGTACTAACAGTGGATATACTACTACTTCAAATACTAGTACTAACAGTGGATATACTACTACTGCAAATACAAGTACTAACAGTGGATATACTACTGCTACAAATACAAGTACTAACAGTGGATATACTACTACTACTACAAATACTAGTACTAACAGTGGATATACTACTACTACAAATACAAGTACTAACAGTGGATATACTACTACTACAAATACAAGTACTAACAGTGGATATACTACTACTACAAACACTAGTACTAACAGTGGATATACTACTGCTACAAATACTAGTACTAACAGTGGATATACTACTACTACAAACACTAGTACTAACAGTGGATATACTACTACTACAAATACTAGTACTAACAGTGGATATACTACTACTACTACAAATACTAGTACTAACAGTGGATATACTACTACTACAAAAACAAGTACTAACAGTGGATATACTACTACTACAAATACAAGTACTAACAGTGGATATACTACTACTACAAATACAATTACTAACAATGGATATACTACTACTACTACAAATACTAGTACTAACAGTGGATATACTATTACTACAAATACAAGTACTAACAGTGGATATACTACTACTACAAACACTAGTACTAATAGTGGATATACTACTACTACAAACACTAGTACTAACAGTGGATATACTACTGCTACAAATACAAGTACTAACAGTGGATATACTACTACTACAAACACTAGTACTAACAGTGGATATACTACTACTGCAAATACAAGTACTAATAGTGGATATACTACTACTACAAACACTAGTACTAACAGTGGATATACTACTGCTACAAATACAAGTACTAACAGTGGATATACTACTACTACAAACACTAGTACTAACAGTGGATATACTACTACTGCAAATACAAGTACTAATAGTGGATATACTACTACTACAAATACTAGTACTAACAGTGGATATACTACTACTACAAATACAAGTACTAACAGTGGATATACTACTACTACAAACACTAGTACTAACAGTGGATATACTACTACTACAAACACTAGTACTAACAGTGGATATACTACTGCTACAAATACAAGTACTAACAGTGGATATACTACTACTACAAACACTAGTACTAACAGTGGATATATTACTGCTACAAATACTAGTACTAACAGTGGATATACTACTACTACTACAAATACTAGTACTAACAGTGGATATACTACTACTACAAATACAAGTACTAACAGTGGATATACTACTACTACAAATACAAGTACTAACAGTGGATATACTACTACTACAAATACTAGTACTAACAGTGGATATACTACTACTACAAACACTAGTACTAACAGTGGATATACTACTACTACAAACACTAGTACTAACAGTGGATATACTACTACTACAAATACAAATACTAACAGTGGATATACTACTACTACAAACACTAGTACTAACAGTGGATATACTACTACTACAAATACTAGTACTAACAGTGGATATACTACTACTGCAAATACAAGTACTATAGTGTATATACTACTACTACAAATACTAGTACTAACAGTGGATATACTACTACTACAAATACAAGTACTAACAGTGGATATACTACTACTACAAACACTAGTACTAATAGTGGATATACTACTACTACAAATACAAGTACTAACAGTGGATATACTACTACTACAAACACTAGTACTAACAGTGGATATACTACTGCTACAAATACAAGTACTAACAGTGGATATACTACTACTACAAACACTAGTACTAATAGTGGATATACTACTACTACAAATACAAGTACTAACAGTGGATATACTACTACTACAAACACTAGTACTAACAGTGGATTTACTACTACTACAAATACAAGTACTAACAGTGGATATACTATTACTACAAATACAAGTACTAACAGTGGATATACTACTACTACAAACACTAGTACTAATAGTGGATATACTACTACTACAAACACTAGTACTAACAGTGGATATACTACTGCTACAAATACAAGTACTAACAGTGGATATACTACTACTACAAACACTAGTACTAACAGTGGATATACTACTACTGCAAATACAAGTACTAATAGTGGATATACTACTACTACAAACACTAGTACTAACAGTGGATATACTACTGCTACAAATACAAGTACTAACAGTGGATATACTACTACTACAAACACTAGTACTAACAGTGGATATACTACTACTGCAAATACAAGTACTAATAGTGGATATACTACTACTACAAATACTAGTACTAACAGTGGATATACTACTACTACAAATACAAGTACTAACAGTGGATATACTACTACTACAAACACTAGTACTAACAGTGGATATACTACTACTACAAACACTAGTACTAACAGTGGATATACTACTGCTACAAATACAAGTACTAACAGTGGATATACTACTACTACAAACACTAGTACTAACAGTGGATATATTACTGCTACAAATACTAGTACTAACAGTGGATATACTACTACTACTACAAATACTAGTACTAACAGTGGATATACTACTACTACAAATACAAGTACTAACAGTGGATATACTACTACTACAAATACAAGTACTAACAGTGGATATACTACTACTACAAATACTAGTACTAACAGTGGATATACTACTACTACAAACACTAGTACTAACAGTGGATATACTACTACTACAAACACTAGTACTAACAGTGGATATACTACTACTACAAATACAAATACTAACAGTGGATATACTACTACTACAAACACTAGTACTAACAGTGGATATACTACTACTACAAATACTAGTACTAACAGTGGATATACTACTACTGCAAATACAAGTACTAATAGTGTATATACTACTACTACAAATACTAGTACTAACAGTGGATATACTACTACTACAAATACAAGTACTAACAGTGGATATACTACTACTACAAACACTAGTACTAATAGTGGATATACTACTACTACAAATACAAGTACTAACAGTGGATATACTACTACTACAAACACTAGTACTAACAGTGGATATACTACTGCTACAAATACAAGTACTAACAGTGGATATACTACTACTACAAACACTAGTACTAATAGTGGATATACTACTACTACAAATACAAGTACTAACAGTGGATATACTACTACTACAAACACTAGTACTAACAGTGGATTTACTACTACTACAAATACAAGTACTAACAGTGGATATACTACTACTACAAACACTAGTACTAACAGTGGATATACTACTACTACAAATACAAGTACTAACAGTGGATATACTACTACTACAAACACTAGTACTAACAGTGGATATACTACTGCTACAAATACAAGTACTAATATTGGATATACTACTACTACAAACACTAGTACTAACAGTGGATATACTACTACTACAAATACAAGTACTAATAGTGGATATACTACTACTACAAATACAAGTACTAACAGTGGATATACTACTACTACAAATACAAGTACTAACAGTGGATATACTACTACTACAAATACAATTACTAACAGTGGATATACTACTACTACAAACACTAGTACTAACAGTGGATATACTACTACTACAAATACTAGTACTAACAGTGGATATACTACTGCTACAAATACAAGTACTAACAGTGGATATACTACTACTGCAAACACTAGTACTAACAGTGGATATACTACTGCTACAAATACAATTACTAACAGTGGATATACTACTACTACAAATACTAGTACTAACAGTGGATATACTACTACTGCAAATACAATTACTAACAGTGGATATACTACTACTACAAATACTAGTACTAACAGTGGATATACTACTACTACAAATACAAGTACTAACAGTGGATATACTACTACTACAAACACTAGTACTAATAGTGGATATACTACTACTACAAATACAAGTACTAACAGTGGATATACTACTACTACAAACACTAGTACTAACAGTGGATATACTACTGCTACAAATACAAGTACTAACAGTGGATATACTACTACTACAAACACTAGTACTAATAGTGGATATACTACTACTACAAATACAAGTACTAACAGTGGATATACTACTACTACAAACACTAGTACTAACAGTGGATTTACTACTACTACAAATACAAGTACTAACAGTGGATATACTACTACTACAAACACTAGTACTAACAGTGGATATATTACTGCTACAAATACTAGTACTAACAGTGGATATACTACTACTACTACAAATACTAGTACTAACAGTGGATATACTACTACTACAAATACAAGTACTAACAGTGGATATACTACTACTACAAACACTAGTACTAATAGTGGATATACTACTACTACAAATACAAGTACTAACAGTGGATATACTACTACTACAAACACTAGTACTAACAGTGGATATACTACTACTACAAATACAAGTACTAACAGTGGATATACTACTGCTACAAATACAATTACTAACAGTGGATATACTACTACTACAAACACTAGTACTAACAGTGGATATACTACCGCTACAAATACAAGTACTAATAGTGGATATACTACTACTACAAACACTAGTACTAACAGTGGATATACTACTACTACAAATACAAGTACTAATAGTGGATATACTACTACTACAAATACAAGTACTAACAGTGGATATACTACTACTACAAATACAAGTACCAATAGTGGATATACTACTACTACAAATACTAGTACTAACAGTGGATATACTACTACTACAAACACTAGTACTAACAGTGGATATACTACTACTACAAATACAAGTACTAATAGTGGATATACTACTACTACAAATACAAGTACTAACAGTGGATATACTACTACTACAAATACAAGTACCAATAGTGGATATACTACTACTACAAATACTAGTACTAACAGTGGATATACTACTACTACAAATACAATTACTAACAGTGGATATACTACTACTACAAACACTAGTACTAACAGTGGATATACTACTGCTACAAATACAAGTACTAACAGTGGATATACTACTACTACAAACACTAGTACTAATAGTGGATATACTACTACTGCAAATACAAGTACTAACAGTGGATATACTACTACTACAAACACTAGTACTAACAGTGGATATACTACTACTACAAATACAAGTACTAACAGTGGATATACTACTACTACAAACACTAGTACTAACAGTGGATATACTACTACTACAAATACAAGTACTAACAGTGGATATACTACTACTACAAACACTAGTACTAATAGTTGATATACTACTACTACAAATACAAGTACTAACAGTGGATATACTACTACTACAAACACTAGTACTAACAGTGGATATACTACTACTACAAACACTAGTACTAACAGTGGATATACTACTGCTACAAATACAAGTACTAACAGTGGATATACTACTACTACAACAGTTAGTACCCATAATAGAAACCTCTACCATCTATGGAACTATAAAATAAACACTATCATTACTATATTTATAAGTGAGTGGTGACGATGAAGGTAGGAGAGAGGCAGGACCACAGCAGCAGGTCCAGAGATGATCCAGGGAAAACCTGTGATGATCCTGGAAAAACCTGTGATGATCCAGGGAAAACCTATGATGATTCTGGGAAAACCTGTGAGGCGATAAGCACCAAGACTCCAGGGAAGAAGGAGGCTCAGTCACATGTATTCACTGGGGCATAACAGAAGACAAAATTAGGAGAGAAAAGGTCAGATAAGTGAGTGATGACGATGAAGGCCACATGAGGTGTATAGTGTGCATTTTATGCTCACCTGGATACCAGAAGGTTGAGTTGATCACTGAAATTACTGAAAATTTAGGGACAAAATGGTTGAACAAACCACAGATTTGAACCCTTTCATGCATGAATTATGAAAACGTTAGTCAAGATTTTTTTCCTGAGTGTTGTCATTCACCTGTAGACATGAAAAAAACAATGACATTGAAATTTTGGAGGAACCTATTTCTCATGGAGTTATGAAAATGTCCACTCGGCTGGACACCACGCGTTTAATTTTTGAAGCAAAGAAACATGCATTTAAAACCCGTCATCAGAAAGTGATATACTGCGTGAAAACTATGAAATAAAAACATTTTTAATGCAGTTAATCTGATGTTGTCTCACATTCTAGCATACTTTAGCAGTAGTTAATACTCACTTCATGAAGATAATAACCCAAAACATTGTGTTTAAAAAAACTGTTAATTACAGTCTAATAACATTTAGCAACTGATTTACACTACACTGTAAAAAAAATTTTTTTTTTTAAAAATCAGTAAAAAAACAGTATTTTTCTGGCAGCAGGGGTGCCGAAAAATACTGTTAAATAACGGAAAATAACCATCTCATAAAAATACAGTAATTTTCCATAATTAAAATACACTTTTTGGCCTTACTTTACATGAGATTTTGCATATATTTATTTATTTATTTTTACTTTTTAATGTTTAATAAAGAATATTTACATGTATTAAAACAATCAAATTACATATATGTGTGTGTGTGTGTGTGTGTGTGTAAATATATATATATGTATATATATATATATATATATATATATATATATATATATATATATATATATATATATATATACATATATATATGTAATTTTCAATGAGATTCAGTTGTCCAATCCACTGATAAAAAAAACTGTATTTGAACAGTTTATCAGTGCTTATACATGTTATACATTCACAAAAATACATTTATTCAACATTTTTGTTGTGAAACCTCCTGTAATTACACAAGATATTTGTCAATTAACAAACAAGTCTGGTTAAACTTACAAAACAAATACTTCTTTTACAGTTAATTGTCAGTAATTTTATCTTATTTTATTAATTTTTTTACAGTATCAAACTTTAAATTAATAGTTTAATCTCACAAATAGACAAGAAATATTTGTGAAATTACAATACATTTGCAAATGGATTTTAATTGTATTTTTCTGTGAAAAAAGAACAAAATTTCTTTTAAAAAATTTTAATTTTCTGTTTTTTCACAGTTACAGTTTCTTCATGTTATTTTACATTTGACATGTAAAATCACAGTCTGTTTTTGTCATTTCATTGACATTTTCCTGTATCTTAAAAATCGGAAAAATCTGTAAAATAAACAGTGAAAATTCTGTTAAATTACAGATTTTTTTTCACAGTGAAAAAGAAGTTACTGCGGATCAAGTTTATCAAGAACAGCAAAGTTACAGAAATTGTATGAATTGCAGTGTAAGGGATGATGCATAAGTGTTTACTGTGTTGGCTGATATGGAACTAAAACAACAAAACCTATGAATATGCAAGAGGACAGCTGGAGAATAGCTGTCCACTGGAGTGACCACTATGGATGAAAGGGTTAAGGCAGGGGTGTCAAACATGCGGCCCGGGGGCCAAAACTGGCCCACCAAAGGGTCCAATCCGGCCCCTGGGATGAATTAGTGAAATACAAAAATTACACCGAAGACATTAACGATCAAGGATGTTAAAATAAAGGTCAGTTCGATCTGAAGTGGGTCAGAGCAGTAAAATACTATCATAATAAACTATACATAATGAAAACCACAAATTTGTCTTTGTTTTTGTGTAGAAAAATGTAAAATCTCACAAAAATGTTTACATTTACAGACTAGTCTTACAAAAAATGTGGATAACCTGAACCAATATGAACAACCTGAAATGTCTTAAGAGAATTCAGTGTAATTGTTCTAATATTCTGCCTGTTATTAAATGTTTTGTGTATTTGTGGATCCACTGTGATCTGTAATGAACATATGAAAATGAGAAGCTGAGGCCAAATACTGGCATAAATTGTTAAAATTGCACTTTTTAAAAAACATTTATTTCATTTTGTTCATGGTTGTTCATGTTTTTAATCTTTTTTAAGATTACAGATCTTTTTATTGTCATTTGACAGCACAGTGTACATACAGCACAGAGTACATCTAACGAGATTTCCGTCGATGATTGGGGACATCAGGCTGCTGCAGCTGGCGCGCCTTCATGGGCTGGTGCGCCACCATAGTTTGAAAGCTTAGTTTGTAAATGTAAACATTTTGATTATATAATTTCACTCTAAAACACAGAAGTCAGACATACGAATTTTGGAACTGATATCATTTCTATGTTATTCTGTTATTATTTGAATCATCCGGCCCACTTCAGCTCATATGTGGCCCCTGGACTAACATGAGTTTGACAGCCCTGGGTTAAAGGTTTGTTATTGCTTTCTTTCTTTTTTTCTTTTTTTTTTTAAATAGGGAAATATGGTTGGCACCGAATTTTCCCTCGTAGCCGCCCAAACCGGATGTAAACCGGTGTTTTAATGTGAAGGAGTGCCGCCCTCTTCCTGTCTTCCTCCTGTCACCCTCCCTGTAGCAGCCCCATCAGGCGCACCGGCAGCCCCAGCCCCAGTCCCAGTCCCAGCTCCAGCTCCAGCTCCAGCTCCAGCTCCAGCCCAGTGTGTGCTGACTCAGTGCCTTAGCAGCAGTCAGTGCTTCAGAGCCACACCGCAGCTCCACACTCCTCTGCTCACAACAGCCAACACCACAGACAACATGGACAAGACCGCAGTCGGTGAGTTTTGGCCTGGTTTCTCCTTTCCTTTTTAAAGATCATTCATTGGAAAAGCGGATAGATGTGGCTGGGCAGGTTTGGGGGCGCAGGGCGACACCCATGGCACAAAAGGATGCTGAGGGTGGAGGAGAGGGAGCGGCCACACAAGTGCTGAGGGAGTCTGAGCAGACAGACATGTGCCTGTAGACTCATATGGACGGAAAACCAGCAGGGATCAGCTGCTTCTGTTTGCCTTTTAATCATCAGCACGGGTGAGGTTTTCATCCATTTTTGTCGCGTGATTCTGGATCAGTGACGCATATTTTCAGCCGGTTTTTAAAGAAGACAAAATAATAATGCCGCTCCAGCTGATGGGAGTGAGTCCGAGGCATTTTCAGAGTCAGCCTGTTCTGTTCGGTCCTGCCTCTGCCGCACCTGCCCCTCTGCCTGACTCAGCCGTGCGGCATTAATGCAGCGCAAGGCGACCCCACCCAACCAAGCATCCATCCATCCATCCATCCACCCATCCACTCTGGTCCCCTCTGCACAGACACACACCCTGCCATCTCACCGGGGTGCCGAATATTTCACCGTGACAAATATCCTTGCGAAAACTAGGTCATTCTATGCAGTTGTGGAGTAAAAAGTCTGCTGAACCAATTTGTGGGTGACCGCTGAAGGCATGAATGAGGGAGGGAGGGAGGGAGGGAGGGAGGATGCTTTGCAGTCGAGGGAAGAATTTACGATGGGCGACAAAAATGAGAATGTTGTCTTAGAAACGTCCGCCTTCAGTCCTATTAGAGAGCTTATTATGTTCAGGGGATGCATTATTATTATAAGCAATGCGTCAGTACTGAGAGAAAAGATGGATAAATAGGATTAAATTGCTTGTTGTGGAAGGTGGTAGGCCTTGTATTTATGTCAGCCTGTCAAGTCTCATCCAAAGGTTTTGTATTTGATTTGACTGGATCTGATCAAATCACAGGTTTGATATGAGCTGGAGGCTTGGAAAAAGAAGGGAAGGTTTGGGTTTTCAGGCACAAAAAAGAAAGAGTGTGGAGCGTTCAGCCAGGTCTGGGAGATAGAGTCTGTTTTCTGGTTGAGCAGACACTGGATGGATGGATGGATGGATGGATGGATGGATGGATGGATGGATGGATGGATGGATGGTGATAGCAGTAAGGGTTCCTCCATCACCAGCAACTAAAATGTAGCAAACACTACACACTTAGTCTCTTCTTCTTCTTCTTCTTCTTCTTCTCCCTCTTCTTCTTCTTCTTCTCCCTCTTCTTCTTCTCCCTCTTCTTCTTCTTCTTCTCCCTTCTTCTTCTTCTTCTTCTCTTCTTCTTCTCCCTCTTCTTCTTCTCTCTTCTTCTTCTTCCTCTTCTCTCTTCTTCTTCTTCTCCCTCTTCTTCTTCTTCTTCTTCTTCTTCTCCCTCTTCTTCTTCTCCCTCTTCTTCTCTTCCCCTCTTTTTCTCTCCTCTCTCTTTCCTCCTCCGTTGTGGACAGGCAGAAGGGATGGCAGGAGCAGACAGTAGCAGAGCCGCAGCCACTCCTTTGGGGAGTGCCATTCAGCACTCATCAGGTCATCCAGGTCATTTAGACTCTGTTTAGTTACAGACACCCACAACATCTTTTACCACTTCTGAATCACTCTTGGATATTAAGTTTGATTGAACATTTGTTTTCACTTGATACTTAAGCCAGTGGTTCCAACCTTTTTTAACTCCTGACTCCATTTTTAACATCACCAAATTTCTGGCGACCCCAGACATTCAAAACTGAGACATTTATTTTGCTAAAATTAATTTGTTTTTTGATCATGTAATAGTTTTCTATACTATGTGCAAATAAATGTTAATTCAGATGGCATTTAGTCTGTATAGGTCTATTATTGTGGACATTTAGTCTGTTAAGTCTATTATTGTGGACATTTAGTCTGTATAATGTCTATTATTGTGGACAGAGGCAGTAAATCCAGGTGTAGATTACTGCACAAAGGCTCAGGATCTGTCCAGTCAGTCCAGCTGGGATTTACAAGGAGGACAATAATACTGAACAAACAAGAACTGAAACTATGAATTACTGAAAGAGCTGCAGCATCTGAAACTGACCACAGTGACATTTGTCAGATAAAACAGAACCACAGTGCTGCAGTTTCACAGGTTGTCATGTCTGTTATGGACTGGATTGTCCTCTCTCAACTCACCATAGATTTTTTTATTAGTAAGTTTTAGGTTTTTTTTTTTTTTTTTTGGGGGGGGGGGTTTGTTTTTGGTTTTTTTTTTTTTTTTCCAATTACTAGAAATTTCAGAAACCCCATTTGAACTCCAGGTGACCAACGTGGGGTCCGGACCCCAAGGTTGAAAAACACTACCTTAAGCTGTTGAGAGTTTGACTCATGTTACACAGATTCTTACCTCCACCAAGGAGGTTCTGTTTTTGTCAGCGTTGGTTTGTCTGTTTGTCTGTCTGTCCATGTGCAAGATAACTCAAAAAGTTATGGATGGTTTGGATGAAAATTCAGGAAATGTTGATACTGGCACAAGGAACAAATGATTAAATTTAGTTGTGATGGGGGGGGGGGGGGGGCTGATCTGCCTTGGCGGAGGGTCTGCACTCTCAGTAGGGCTGCACGATTAATCGATTTTAAATCGAAATCGGATTTTTTAATTAGGACAATTTTAAAAAAGGGAAATCGTAAAAATCGATTCATCTCTCTCGTGCCTCCGGGCCCGCGCGCTTCCGCGTGCCCGCGGGCTCCCGTAGGCTCTTCCTGTGACAGCGGTCTGTCACAGAAGTCTGTGTATGACCGGACGTTAATCTGTTCATGAACCGCGCAGTACTTATACCAATATAAGCCGTGGATTCACGCACGGATCCCGCAACTGAAATAGAACTGCTGCGGATCACTCATCTTCCGTTGTCCCGGATCCGTACCGTACTGTCTTCTTCCGAACAGGGTCCGGGTCTCGGGGTCCTCAGCCTCAGCAGAGGAGCCCACACAAGCCCCCTGCCCACACACATCCACCAGCTCCACACATAGAATCCCTCCAGTGTGTCCTGGGTCGGTCTGTTCCACACGCAGATCCTCCAGTTAAATAGACCACATGGGATCACTCATATTAACCTGGTCCACGCACACACACACGACTGATGCCTGTCACTGACTGACACTGGGATCACTGCTGTGGACCAGATACCCAGAAAAGAAAGAAAAAATAAACTTTTTTTTTTTAAATAATTAATTTAGTCCTCTTACTTGCTAAATTTTCATTCACAAATGTAAGTTCTGTAACACAAAACCAAATATTATTTATGTTTTTGTAAGATGTTGAAATTTATTTAAAGCTGTTCGATAAATGTGGAAACAAAAGGTTGTAACAACTATCAGTATTTGCTCTGATTGGACATTTTCCTTGTAGTGTATTCCCCCTGACAAACTTATGTTATTTCTTGTTGTATACATTGTTTGTGTACTCTACTTCATTTCAAAGATTTAATGAAGAGAAAAAACAAACACAAACTGTAGGTTCATCACGTGATCCCATCACAGCTTTGAGGTCGGAGGCAGTGCCTTGCATTGTGGGCTGCTCACAAAACGACATGCTGACTGCTGTTGCCTTTTGTAGTTATACCCAAAATCGAAATCGAAATCGGTTTTAGAGGAAAAAATCGGGATTTTTTTTTTTGCCAAAATCGTGCAGCCCTAACTCTCAGAGTGCTTTTCTAGTTTTTGTAATTATCTATCAGTTATTTACATATTCACTTCAAATAGCCACTAAACTGTTTTCTAAGTGGTGATCAAGGTCAAGGTAAACTTTATTATTCCTGAGGGGCAATTTATTCTACAGCCAGCAGTATCACACAGACAAACAAACCAGCAATAAATCCAATAAATAATCCATTAAAAGACAATAGCGAACCAGGGATGGGGGTGGGGTGGGGCGGGGTGGGGTGGGGTGGGGGGGCCACTGGTCTGCCTTGGCGGAGGTCTGCGCTCTCTGAGTGCTTTTCTAGTTTGATATGTAACTCAGCTTTGGAAGAGCTGCCAGTAGAAACACACTAAAAAATCTGTATTATCAAATAGAAATAGATGGATTAATCACTTTGGATGTTTCACAGACTGTCAGTATTGTGAGAATTCGGCCTAATAGCGGTGAATGTGTCATATTACCCCCCCCCCCCCCCTCAACTGTAGTTACTAAGTTTTAGGGAAAATAACAGCTCTGAGCGCTTATTCCTGATCTTATGTGCACACCTGTCATATCCAGTTAGGTTTGGCTGTTCAGCTGGTGCCTACATTCAGTTTCTTTGTGTGTGAGAAAGAGAAGATATGGGACAATAACACCATGCAGTTAAAGTGACTATAGCCACATAGAGATTCAGATGTATTTGTCATCTTCTCATCACCTCTACTACTGTTCATATAGCGGAGGCTGTAGCTGGGAAGTCTAATAACTCATCCAGATTTATCAGCCAGTCCCATTGATCAATGCAGCACACTCCCCATTACTGCTTCAGGCCCACTGCTGCTCTGTAGGAGGCAGAGGTGACATCAGTCCTGGAGGCCATATGCTCATGATCTGTCCATCGCTCGTGGGTAAGATGGAAATGAACAAAAATCATTATAGCACTTTGCTCTGGTAAATTTGGTGTAATCTCCAGATTAGACTCAAACATTCAAAATAATTACCTCTTTTTCTCTTTGATATTGGGCAAATCTATTGCATTTGCTCTTAAATGTTTGATCATCCACTCTTTTCATGGAATCCTAACCATAAGAGAAAGGTTAGAGTTGTAACATTATGTATAAGACTTAATTTGAAGGAGAACCCCTTCTAATTTCTGTTTGTAACATGTGGCTGAAACACAACCTAAACTGCATCAGTTGCAGCATGGTTAAAATTCAACCTCTAACTCTAGAACGGGTGGATGTTAACAGGTTAAATAGTTGTCATTTGAGTCCGTTCTTATCTGCCACGGCCACTTTGCATTTATCACTCCCAGTTCAGAGCTGAACAAGTGGATCTGCACTTGATTATGTCTCATGTTTCCTACACTGTAAAAAAAAATCTGTAATTTAACAGAATTTTCAGTATTTTACAGATTTTACCTGTATTTTTAAGATACAGGAAAAAGGTGAAATTACAAAAAACAGACTGTGATTTTACATGTCAAATGTAAAATAACATGAAAAAAATGTAACTGAATTACCATAAAATTTCCAGTTTTTTAAAAGATTTTTTTTCACAGAAAAATACAGTTAAAATACATTTGCAAATGTATCGTAATTTCACTAATATTTCTTTTCTATTTATGAGATTAAACTGTTAATGTAAAGTAAAAAAAAAAAATAAATAATAAAAAAAAAATAATAATAATAATAAAATGAGATAAAATTACTGACAATCAACCGTAAAAGAAGTATTTGTTCTGTCAGTTGAAACCAGACTTGTTTGTTAATTGACAAATATCCTGTGTAATTACAGGAAGTTTCACAACAAAAATGTTGAATAAATGTATTTTTGTGAATGTATAACATGTATAAGCACCGATTGTACAACTGAGTGTCATTGAAAATTATATATATATATATATATATATATATATATATATATACATGTATATATATATATATATATATATATATATATATATATATATATATATATATATATATATATGTATGTATGTGTGTGTGTGTATATATATGTGTGTGTGTGTATATATGTGTGTGGGTGTGTGTGTGTGTGTGTGTGTATTTATTTATTTATTTATATATAGGTAATTTGATTAATACATGTAAATATTCTTTATTAAGCATTAAAAAGTTAAAAAAAAAAAAAAAAAAAAAGCAAATATCATGTAAGTTAGGGCAAAAAAACTGTATTTTAATTATGGAAATTACCATATTTTTATGAGATGGTTATTTTCTGTTATTTAACGGTATTTTTTTGGCGCCCCAGCTGCCAGAATAGTGCCTTTTTTTTTCTTTTTTTTTTTTTTACAGTGTATGCTTCCGTTAACAGCCATTCATGCTCTGGTAATACCTTAATAATTTTTGGATTCTATTGCTGTCAGGTGGCCTCGCTGTAAAAGAGGGCCTCATACAGACACAAAGTGTTACAGGACTCCACAGGGCAGTAAACACTGTGACATACAGGGTCACATTTGAGGGAAATGATGGAAGAGTGGTGTCAGTTGAAGCTGTGGTGGTTTGTGACTGCAGAACTGAAGTTTCCAGGCAGAAACATTGAGACTGTGAAAAGAGAATAGGACTGAGACTTCTATATAAGCAACAGATGAAACGGAGGCTTGGGGATGCAGCCGCTTCTGAAGAAGAGAAATGGAATGGTTGCGGGGGAGGAGGAGGTACTGCTGATACTGATGATCTGTGCTTTTTGGCTGATGGGTGGAAGGCGGCAGTGCTGGCACAGTGTGTGTAGTGGAGACGAGACACCCAGCGAGGGTGAAAGAGTTAAACAATAAAACACCCTGCTGCCTGTGCACTATGAGACTATGAGGATGGTGTCATCTCTGGCACCTCATATTGTCATACCTGACTCTGGGCAACATTTTTGAACACATGCTGAACGTTTGGACACTTCTTGCTGTGGATTGGCAGAGGATGTTAGTCTGGATCATTTGTCATGTTTGTGTGATTTATCCACGAGGAGTAAAGTCATTACAATGGGTGCTGGAGGGGGGTTTTTCTCAAGAGAAATATGGAGATAACGTAATATTTTTGCACAGTAGAGGATCTCATACAGTTTGATTAGGGATAGAGAAGATAAAAGACTACTGAAAAAGCTGTTTTATTGCCTTGGCACGTCCTTTTCAATTTGCAGCATTTTCCATGGTAGCATAATCTTTTCTGATACTCTGATTGTAAAAATAGTGATCTAAACGGTGAAAACATTAGTGTGCATGCAGACCTGCACACCTCACCACGAACCACCACCCTTAGCTCTAAGCTGAGCTCTGAACCTGTGTCACAGGTGTCAAACATGTGGTCCAGGGGCCAAAACCGGCCCACCGAAGGTTCCATTCTGGCCGCAAAATGAATTTACCATGTGCAAAATGCAAAAATTACCCTGAAGATATTAACAGTCAAGGGCATCAAACTCAAAAATAACAGCATAACCTAGAAATAATGACTCCAAATTTTCTTCTTGGTTTAATGTGAGAAAAATAATATGACATTATGCCTCTAAATAATGGCAACACCAATTTTTTCTCTTTGATTTATTGCAAAGAACATTAAATTCTGATATCCTTTAACAATAAAATGCCAATAACCTGAACAAATATGAACAACCTGGAATGTCTAAAGAAAAATAAGTGTAATTTTAACAATATTCTGCCTGTTTTGTGCCTTGGTAGAGCTGATCTGTAATGCACATGTAGAAATCAGAAGTTGGGGCATAATATTGATAATATTGTACTTGTTTTTCTTCAGAAATTTCAGTTTTTTCCAGTTATTCACATCTTTTTTGTTTTGGATGGAAATAGTTTCATCATCTAATGTTATTTTTTTTGCACTAAAAAATTTGGAGTTGTCATTATTCATAGGTTATCATGCTATTATTTTACTGGTCCAGCTCGCTGGAGATCAAATTGGGCTGAATATGGCCCCTGAAAGAAATGAGTTTGAGAGCCCTGGCCTATGTTATCTGCTCCACTGAATGGTAACCAGTGGCTCCTTCAACTGTCACTTAGGGCTTTGTGTAGGTGAAATGGTGGTAGGGGTCTTGACATGCGCTGCACTTTAATGAGCCATAGACCACCCTCCAAACCATCCTGCTCTTGCAACACCCCCCCATGTCAGAGGGAATAGTGTGGTGGTCTAATTACAAAATAAGCACTATGCACCTGAGGTAGTCCCTCCATTAGGCTTCTTCTGGGGGCAGTTGATGGCGGCTTGGTTTTTAATCCTACTCTCTGTATCAGAGAACTGTCATCTTCCACCATACCTCTTTTACCTCATTTAACTCTGTAAAGGTAATTTTTTGGTATATCATTCTTTTGTGTTTCTGCCCATTTTTGCTTTTATCTCTAATTCTTACTCAACTTTCCCATTCCTTTTATTCAGAAAGATTAAGCTTTTCACCCTCTAGAACTGGGGAAAATGACAGAAAGATTATGTTCCCATCAGTAGATATCGAAAATTATCACAGAAACATTAAAATCATTCTTTGTTAAATACACTAACCCTGAGCAACATTAAGAGGCATGATGAAGTAATTTAAAGAAAGTTACAAGAGGAAAATGACAACATGACAACATTGTTTTTATGAAACATAAGGGTAAAACCATGTGAAAGAACAAGATGAAAATGACTTAAAGGATGAAAATATTGTCCAACACTCCTGTTGTCTCTGATTTTGTAATTTGGTTGTTTTTTTCTCCGCATTTTATAGATAGATTTAATATCAAAATAAATGCAATAAATTCATGTTATGTACACATTTAGACAAATATGGTCATTGTTTCATGTCCCCCGCCCTCCTCCAGCCTCCATCCCTCCTCCTTGGGGAAGGGGCTTAATAAGGCCATTAGAGAGTAGTGGAGCCCCATCTGAGAGCTGATCGTATTAGCCTGGCGTCTGCTGGTCTGCAGGGTGGAGTGTGAGACACAGAGCAAAAATGAAGCCATGGTGAGGTGAGACCGACAGTAGGCAAGAGAAGGTTGAATCACACAATACTGTCCCATCTCCAGCACAGAGAAGCTCCTTTCTGGATTTGTCACTGTAGCCGACTGCAGATGATCATCTCTTTGGCACACTTCAGCCTGCAGGACTTGTGTTCTGGGTGATGAACTGTTCTATACTATGACATCCAGCATGCAGATCTCCACCATAAAACTGGATACCTGGCTTGACTGATTGCAGCAGCCAAATACAAAAGCAGAACATTTTCCAGCTATAACATTGCAGTATAGCTATTGCGATATTTTTGCCGTCCTCCCAGCAGGGACTGCTGCTGAACCCTGGTACATATTACAAAAGAGCAGGTGCCAAAAACACAGGCAATGGAAAAAATCAAGGTTAGACAAGGTTGGTTGTTCTTGTCTTTTCTGTTTCTTGTTTTTCCCCTCTCTTTGCCCTTGGAGCTCTTTGCTCCTCCCTATTGAACACAGTGTAGGTTGCCAAATACGACTTTTGCCAGCTTCACTTCACATTATTCACATAAAAGGACCAGTAGATGGACAATCATTTTGCTGTGTTATAGTGATAAGCTCCTAGCCATATGCAACAGCTGAGGCTACAGGAAGATTAGAAGCCCAAAGAGGACCTCAAGATCTAACTAAATCTGAAAATATTCTAACCGTACCACTGACATATACTACAGAATGGGAAAGAGGTAAAGGGCGTCGTCTGAACTACGTTAATAAATAATAGAATGAAATTAAATGCATACCTAATGATGTGTGGAGAATCCTGTGGGGATGGCAGCATCTTTGCTGTAGGGAGAAATTAGGACACATGCAGCCTGCTTTCTTCACTGATTGGTAAAGACAAAAGGACACTGAAATGCCTGCAAAACCCAAGACGTTTGAGCCCCACCAGACACCCTTTGATGAGCTTTTGTTTGTGAAGAAGATGATGAATATTATTTCCCTAAACTTCTTGATTTTAGGCTCCTGTGGAGCAAAAAAAAGTGGGTTAGTGGTGGTGTGTGTGTGTGTGGTGTGGGTGTGTGTGTGTAGTGTGTGTATGTGTGTGCCAGTGGGTTAATGGGTATTTCATCTTTGTGTATGTGTGTCAGTAGTGTGCTCAGCTGGACATATGTATGATTCTAGATGAACACACACCCATGTTTCCTCCTCCACAGCCTACAAAGAGAAGATGAAGGAGATCTCAGTTTCTGTCACTCAGTCTGCTCCTGCCTGTACCCTGAAACCCGTAAAAATGCCATGGGAGACTTTGAAGGTAACGTGGTTATCACTTTAAAGATTTCTTTCTTTTTTCCATGCTCGAACAAATGTAGCAGACTTTTGTTTTTGCCTTGTTGCCTTGGTCATCAGACATGGACATCAAGCCCATAAACAAGCGAGCCTCAGGCCAGGCCTTGGAGGTCATCCTGAAGGCTTCATCTCCTGTGTCTGAGACTGGTCACTGCATCACCAGTCCCCCAAAGAGGGGACATTTCCCTGGAAGACATCAGAAGAAACTGGAAGCAGCTGAAGATAGACGGAAAGTAAGGACTGCCCTCTCTCATTTCCTTTAAACTCATTTCCTTCTCTACACTACTACCACTTGGATTCAGAAAAATGTTAGCGCTTACATCAGGATGCAGGATTGAGCTAAAACAGGATGTTTTTCCCTATTAATATCACAGCTTGGCCAAATAAAGTCGTAATCCCATATACTACTATTTTCTCACAAATTCATTGTGACATCATTTCGATTAACTTACCAATGTCACAACATAATGTTGCTGATGTGAAATCTGACCAACTGAAGATGGTTGAATCAACTGCTGAGCTGCACTGTGTTTCATACAAAACTAATCAGTAAATTCCTGCATCTCATTGATTCACACATCAATACAGTCAGTCAAACAGCTGACACATTGAGCAGAGTACCAACAAATCAATCCAGTCAGCTAAATCCTGAAGTTCGTTTTATAGGTTAATCATCTGCCAGAGGAAGTTGAGGAGGGGAAAATGGGAGAAATTCTTTATGTTCACCATGTGTTTGTGCCTCACTTTAATATATGCTCCTGATTAGGCTCGCTGTGACATATAAAGTGGAAAAGAAAAATCAGTAAATTGTCGTTAAACCAGTGCCTCACTATGGAATATTTTGCTCCCTGTTCTAACTCTTGTCTCTTGTTCGTCCAGTCCAGGAGGCTCAGGTGCTCCGTGCTCTGGCTGAAAAGAGGGAGCACGAGCGTGACGTTCTGCTCAAGGCCATGGAGGAGAACAGCACTTCAGCCGCATGGCCGAAGAGAAGCTGCAGCTAAAGATGGAGCAGATCGAGGAGAACCGCAGGCTTACCTGGCTGCCATCATGGAGCGTCTGCAGGAGAAGGTGAGGATGGAACTTCTGATGTTATTTTTAGCAGAAATGTGAAAAAATAGAAAGAACAATGTATGACAAAGAGTGATAAATGTAAAGATGTGGGCTGGAAAAGGATGTTAAGAATTGTAGGATGGATACAGAAAAAGAGAAAGTACACAGAGGTCTGTGGATGAGGCACGTTGTGAGTGCACAGGTAGTTCTATTTTTATTTTAAAAAATGGCTAGTTATTAGTTTTCATATAGTTTCAGTGTTAGGTATAGTTTTTCAGATCCTAGAAGTTAAGTCTTGATTTATAAATGGTGAAAGAAAGTTGTATGAAAGAATGACTTACATCTAAATATATAATATATACGTACGCAAAAAAAGGTTGGTAATTTGCAGTGGATTTACTGTGGACCTGTGGCAGTCTGTGATTGTTTCAGAGGTCGTTTGTGATCTTAATCCTGTGTGACTCTGTTAAAATCCATAATTTGTTCAGTAAAATTTCCACCACAAATGACCTAACCTACTTCAGAAAACACAGTTCCTGTGATGTTAGTTACATGGATATTAACATCTCTGTGATTTGGAGTCATTTGCAATGTTTATTGTTTGTCTATATTATTCAGCCTGTTTCCCAGATTGAGAATTAAGGAGACTGGCACTTATAAAATAAATTTTCAGTAGCATTTTGGGTGGAAATTTGGGAAGCTCACATGATGACACGCATGGTCCAGTTAAACAGGGCAGCAATCACACACATACACATAAGGAGTTCAGAACAGGGGAAGCACCACGGGTGTCCCATAGTTTAATGTCATCTCTATGGTGGATTGTACGATGATTGTATGATTTTTCTGTTTTCCAATCTAATTTGTATTTTTACTTTTTGACTGAGATAGGGCATTGATTTTTATTGTTTAATTTAGTATATAACCAAACTCCTAGATAGTTATATTGCTAAACTGTTCCTATTAAAGCACCATTTATGGTGCACATGGGGTTCTTGCTAGTGTGAAATATTTAGTCTCATTGGGTCTTTTTGGAATTTAGAAACTATGGCATACAGGATTGTGTCATCCGCATAAAAATATATTGAACAGTATAAAGTTGAAGAATGAATATGGTTGAAGCACAGAGTGAAAAGCAGTGGACCCAAGAAGGATCCTTGAGGTACTCCCTTGTTAATTGTTTAATGATACATTTTTGTTATTGTCAGCAATTATTTGAACTCTACTGGAAAGGTATGAGTTGTACCAGTTGTGTTACCAATATTAACCACCTCATTTAATGTGTCTTTTTCAGGAGAGGCATGCTCAGGAAGTGCGTAAGAACAAGGAGTTGAGAGAAGAGTTGACAGCATGAGAAAACCCCAACAGGTTCTACGTCCCACCTCCAACACCCTCTACACCCACCACCGCCAAATCCCACCACCACCTCTTTCCTTTACGCCCCCCCCCAAAATAATAATAATTTAAAAAAAAAACATCCTTCTCCCAATCCAACTATGACACACCACCCCAAGACAGTGGGAAGTTCAGATGGGGTTGGGGGTGAAAAGATGCAAAAATCATTTAAAGAAAAAAAGAGGAAAACGTAATGTCTCCCACCCACTCTTCCCAAAAAGAATGTTTTTGCTCTGTTTAAAAAAGAAAAAAAAAATGGAATTGACAAGTGACAGTGGGCATTGGTTTTTGTAAATACTTCTTTTTTGTATATACAGTACAATACAAGCAGCAGAAGTATTGATTGCAGTGTGCCATTTTTTTTATATAAGTTTCCTCTCCACACTTATATATGGATGTAATAATTTGTTCTTTTTCATGTTTTTTGTTCATTTGAACCTGAAAACCTTCCTTTGAAGTTTCTCTTGTGTGGTAACAGGCTTAGGTGTTTGTTGTGAGTTTGCCAGCTAGCTGATGTGTGCAGTGACGGGTTGCATCCTCACCAGTTTGCACCCTGGCTCTGGTCCTTCTCTCTGCAGATGCACATTTGACCTTACAGATCCAGAGACAAAAACTGGATCTGTGTCGGGGTGGAGTCATTTTCCATCCGGTTTGTGCCAATGTTCATAATTAGTAAAAGGGGGCATGTGCAGGAAATGTTGGCAGGGGTGATGGGGGGACGGGTCGTCTGCTGTCTGTGAGGACGTCCAAACCACTGCTGCACGTCCACTCCTGTGAGGTAGATGGTGACTGTACAGCAGGAGGAACACTATAGCATTTAATGAGCCTATCCTCTTTTCTCCATCTGCATTCTTCTTCATCTTTTCACATACATGTAAACTGTAGAAGCACTCACTCACTGGTGCTTCACGTGGGCAGGCGTTCAGCCAATCAGAGTGCAGAGCTCAAGAGGAGCTTGCAATTTTCTGTCTCATCTGGCACCGAAAAATTCATCCCTACTAATGGCAGAACTCTTCATTGTGTATTCCTAGAAACAAGCTTCCAGCCACATTTCATTACACATTACCGTAGTTGCACAACACAACTGTGGTTAAAAGTTGATCCAAACGAGGTTAGAGGTGTGGAGTGCAAGAACGACACTTGAGATCAGACTTGTTACTGTGAATTTCAACTGGGAGAAAACGCTAGATTTTTCTCATCTTTCTCCTTCATATATAGAGGCTAGAGTAGTGCTCAACATAATCAGCATCTTGTGCAGCATCCGCACCTACCGAATCATTGCACTTCTCCCCCTGACACTATCAGTGCCGCCGAAAGGTCGGCACAAGAAAGATATTTAAAGCCATAAAAGGTTATCCCCTTGCAGCAACAATTCATGAGCACAGTATTGCCATCTGTAAAGGTGTATATGACTGTAATAAAGTATGCCAGTAGTTTGTACCCAGGTGTGTTGAGGCCTGAGGTTGAACCCTTTCAGTCACACATGCAGCGTAGACCCCTAGTTATGTGAGTGTGTGTGTGTTTCAGAAAGGGCAGGTTTGTATGTTTGTGCCATGTAATAGTGTTCGACTCCAACATCGGCTCTAAATTGACATGATTGCAGTGTGTAACGATTGTCAGAGACACATCCCAGACAGTGACTTTCTACCTGCCTCTCTCTCTCTTTTTCTCTCTGTCCATTTGTGTGTTCCCTCTCTCTCTCTCTACATATATCTTTGTGAGCAAGCAGTGGTTAATAAAGATTTGGGGTTCAGTGAATGAAACTGCTCTTGCGGTCAATTATTTCACACATTACAATGGATCACATGTTCAGTCACTTATAAATGTCAGTCAGTTTACACTTCCCAGCCAAAAACAAAAAGTCTCTCCCTGGAATTTACCAACCGATTCTTTAATCTTGACTGATGCAGTGAGTATATATATATAGATATATTATATATATATATCTATAATATATATATATATATATATATATATATATATATATATATATATCCTTTATTTAAACAGTTGAATCTTCATTGAGATTAAAATCTCTTTTCCAAGACTGACCTGGAAGTAGTGGTTTCACATTTCTTCAACAACCATCAGGCTGATAGAGAGCATAAGACTGGACAGTGTTTTCAGTGGAAAAAGATTACCCTACCCCTACCCCTACCCATCATGCCTAGTTCCTACAGACAAGCTTGTGCCAGAGCAGTGTTATGACCAGGGGTGGCTTCAAGTTGATCAGATCTTGGTTCAGCAATGTTATGTGTCCAGAAAATAGCACAACATCCAGAATTAAAACTACATTTACAAAATCTGTCACTCTTCTTGCAAAAGCAAACAATTGCCTCAAAACTATTTTTACCTGCAGTCAAAAGCAAATACTGCTTTCAGATCACACACAGCCAGGCAACATGTAAGACTCTACAAAGCAGTCATTACACACTACACAGCAACATGGAAAACACTGCATCCAGCGCATGCAGAACAGAATGTTATACATATTGTACATTTAGCATTTCTTAGATAACAAAGAAAACTGTAAAAGAAAAGAACATTACTATAAAACACTCAAAATCGTGTACATCTTCAAATCAAATTGATGACAGATTGATGTCTTTGAGGACTTCATCCACATCACAGGTCTATTGTCCCTTTCCAGGCACTGGGGGAAACCCTCTGGTGTGTCAGACCCAGCCTTGACAACACTGCCACACTTATGTCACCACAGACCATCTCCACTGGTTCTAACAGATTTTCCAGGTATATGGGTTTGGGTCATAGACCTTCCACTGCCATGCACCAGAAAACATTCTCCTACTGGGTTCAGGACAGGGCTGTATGGTTGGGACGTAGGCTGGCTGTTTAGCGGCTGGAGATAGTGAAATGAGGAAGGAGCGGAGGTGGAGGCAGGAGATGGCGTGGTCCACCATTTTTAACATTTTCAATATTACCTATTTCCAGACAAAAGGGAGTGTGCTAAAAGTGAAAAGGCCAAAGAAGTGCAAGTGCAGCTGGAGGTTGGCACAGCAGTGCCTTCTCCAGCAGCAGAACTAGTGATGTGACGTTCACGAACAAATCAAATCTTTTGAACGGAACGATGGGAACCGAGTCTTTGTAAAGAGCCGTTCATTTTTTTTTTTTAAGGGAGGGAGTGTCTGATTGCCTGTCAATTTAGCGTTACTGGGCAGGCACTGGGCAGGAGGAGAATGTTTCCAGCAGAAAAAAGACTGCTTGCACACTCCACATGTCTCATGGCAAGAAGTTAGCAAAAAAAACAACAGTTTATAGCGTGAGGTGAGCATACTCGAGGAGGCGGAGCTGGAAGACTGGAGGAGGCGGAGCTGGAAGACTGAAGGAGGCGGAGCTGGAAGACTGGTCGAAACCGGAGAAAGTTTGAGAGTGAATGAGTGAGCACCTGTGAGTAATGAGCCAAAGAAAAATGTTATTTCATAAGAAAATGTTTTATTTTCTTCTTCATTTTTAGGCTACAGACTAGTCCACATAATGTACTGTGATGTTTTGGTCCAGTTCCAGCATTTGTCTAATGTCACCTCTCACGTCATATATTTATTCCACACATTTGAACTAACTATTCTTTTTTACGGTAAGATAATATTTACTGCCGCACCAATTAAACACCTTTAAAACGTAATAATCATGACATGTAGCCTATTTAGTCATTCAAACATTGGTGTTTCAAAAGAACGCAAAAAACATAAAAGAGCCAGTCTGTTGAACAGCTCCTGATTGAACGACCCCTTTCAAAGAGCCAACAGTCCCATCACTAAGCAGAACCAAAACTGATGGAAACTGGCTCCTTTTCTACTGTTCAGCCCACTGGATAAACCACTACAACTCAACAGGGGGATTTGCAAATCTACACAAATTGTTCAACTAATCTAAAACCTCCATAAATCAAAACCCACAACCATAACCTATATAAAATCCAATCTATATACCTAAAACTCTAAACCCAAACACCAAAGAAAAATACAAACCCATAAACCAGTCAATCCTCCTCCTGGCTCCCCTACACACGTCCCTGCCTTGGTCCAAGCCGGACCTTCTTAAAGGCTGTCGTTCCTGAGGGGACGGTTTCACTGATGGACTTGGGCACAAGGAGAGGGGAAGCACAAATACTAAACAGCATTCACTAAACACTGTAAAATCCACTAACACACAGACACTTAATGATGGAGAAACTGAAGCTCTCTGAACCAATCTGAAGCAATTGTGTTGAAATGGTTCAGTGTTTGGAAGCATTTGATACAATTAAATGTAGTGATATCTGCTGGAGAAAATTATACACTGCATTCACATTAAACAAAGGGCAAAGGGTCGTGAAACAGTGAGGCACTGTTGTGTTTGTTTAACAATAAAGGATCTACAGAATGTGCATCTGGAAATAAGTAATTTTTTTTCTTTTGTAGAAAATAATAATATACTTGTGTGATTGAGCCATCATATAATACTGTATGTTTTAGATCTATGTTTTTGAAAGAGTGATAGAAATACAGAAATATGTTTACAAAATAAAGAGTGAAATGCTTGTGCAAAAAGGGACTGTGATGGCAGTTGGATGAAATGCTTGTGACATTGGGAAAGGGAATTGGGTGTTTCAAAGGTTTTTATTTAAAAACAAAATCATTTCAGCTGTGTTTGGCTTCAGTCTGTTCCTCTTCTTTGAGATGACTTCTCCATCTTTGGAGAAGACCCTTTTGCAAACTAACTAACTAACTAACTAACTAACTAACTAACGTTTGTCTGTATGTGGGCTTAATATGTATAGGTGTGTGTGTGTGTGTGTGTGTTTGTGTGTGAGTGTATGTATGTATGAGTGTATATATGTGTATGTAGGTATATAAATCAATGTATAGTGTGAGTGTGTGTGTGTGTGTGTGTGTGTGTGAATAACTATGTGCCAGTGCAAGTTAATCTGATGTTCTGCTAATCTTACCTAAACCTCACCCTCCCTCGTTCTAAATCAGTGAAACTGTGTAACACAAGCAAAACTCCTCCTCTGAAAAACCACAACCTTCTGAGGAATTGTGCCGATTTATAAGCATTTGGAGTTTGACAACCCGCCCTTCATTCAAAACTGGAGTGACACATCGCCAATACACGTGTGACGTAATGAAGCGTCATTTGGGGAGTCACGTGATTTTCGCCTGGTGAAGTGAGGCTTCGAAACATCTTGTCGCGATACTTGTGCTGTGTGAAACCCCGACACGGAGCCGAGCGTCTGCTTCGAGCGTAACATCACTACAGACACTAAACACAGTTAAACTTAAAGGCTGCACATTTCTACTGCACCGCATCTGTTTGGATCTAATCTACGTCTCCCTTTTTTTCCAGGGCCAAGCAGTCATCACTTAAAATACTAGTGCCACCGGATGTAAAAACTGAAAAGGAAAGACTATAAAATCATTAATAAACTACTTTAAAACCAATCATGTGCAAATATGTTTGAAGTGCTGTGCCATCAAAAGCTACATGTGCAAGTGAAAGTGCTCCAGTGAAAAAGGAGTCTGTGGTTATACTGAACAGTAACAAACTGCTGTTTGGTACAGTGGTGGAAGGCATACATTTCTGAAACTGGCTGATACTGAACCACTCCTGCATCTGGACATTGACCCGAACCACAGCACAGACACAATCCTTTCCCTCTCAGGTTGTTTCCATCCGTTGTTGGTGTCCAGTGCACTCTGAACTGACTTACATCATGTGCAGTGGTTTGATCACATCATTTGAAAAGAGTGTGTTCAGTTTTGTGTGGCTGTGTCTACTTGCTGATAACTGCGCTGTATTTGTGTTGAACGTTTGCCCCCTGTGTTCACCATTTTGCAGCTCATGTGCATCACAGTGAGAAATGTGTTTTACAGTGAGAATGTGTATAGAGTTGTGCAAAAAGTGTGTTACAGGTGTGAAAATTGTGTCTAAGTATGAGAATCAGCTTAGGTTGTGCCAAATAGAGACTGATAAGTTAAATGAGTTTGTGTAGCTAAGGAGTTGATTCAGTGTGGCGGATCTGTGGCCACCACCATCTTGTTTTTAGTAGTTTTTGTTTTAGGAGTTTTTGTTCAGTTAGTTACATGGCACAGTTTAGTTTCAGTATTTTATTTAAACATTCTAATGTGGGTGCACACATATTAGTTCTGTTTGAATTATTTACTCGCATTGTTCTTCAGTTGCAGACAAAAGGCTAGAAAAAGGGGTGTTGTGGCTAGTATTTAAGATCGGGGAAGGAACTAATGTCACCAGACCGGGGGGGGGGGGGGGGGGGGAGCACTGTTTGTTTGTGTTAATTTAGTTGTTGAAACTCTTGGTTTAAATCACATTGGTTTCACACAGTTAGTATTTTGTGTCTAGCTATGATTATTTGTTTTCATAGTGTAATGCCCCCCCCCCACACACACACACACACATTGTAATATATATTTAAAAAAATCAACTGAATAAATAAAGCCCTGAATCATTTATTGCCATGATATTTATCCCGATATAGAATTATGTTGTAGTATTTACCATTATTGTTTTGTCGTCCAATATCCTGTGGCATGAAACACCTAAGTTTAATGTGTCTGTGTAGCAAGGTTATTATCGTTAACGAAAACTAACGAAATGACAAAAACTACAACTGTAAAAAACATTTTCATTAACTGAAATAAATAAAAACTAATTAAAAGAAAGAAACGATAACTAACTGAAACTGTATGGTGTGTTTACAAAACTAACTAAAACGGATAAAATTATGGGTAAATTCCCTTCGTTTTCTTCTTCGTCAGTGTCGGATGACATAAAATAGATTTATTTCCCTCAAGTAATTTTCTCTGCCGGCACCATATGCTATTTAAGGGTCTGTCACTTGTGTTCACTTGTGGTTTCCAGTCGTCTTCTGGTCCCCACTCTACCTGGAAACATGGAGACTAAAGCAGCAGAGTCCTGTCTGGGATTTATTTGAATACGACGACAAAGAAGAGAAAAGATATTAAAAAAAAAAAAAACTAAAACTAAGCATTTAGAAAATAACGAAAACTAAAAAACTGTCAAACCTGCTCTAAAAACTAATTAAAACTAACTGAATTAGAGAAAAAAAAGTCAAAACTAAATAAAACTAAACTACAATGAAAAATCCAAAACTATTAGAACCTTGCTGTGTAGAAGTATGTAGATTGATGACAATGAAAACAATAAAATGCATTCTTACAAAGTAAAGAAAATTCCCTCCAATCAACAATACATAACTGTAAAAAAAAAAAAAAAGATACCTACAAGTTTAAGCATTCATGATAATCAGAACACTATTCTAAAAAAACAAATCCTCATTGTAATTTGAGGTGTTCCTTCTGTGCTGTCAGCTGATGTAATATCATGTATGTCCACTGGAGGGTGACAACAGACAACTTGTTGCTCCCCAACTTGTTGCCCCAAAAATCTTGTTGACCCTGTGGTTTTTTGTTTCATTAAAGCCTCTTACGTCATTGCTGGCCCCGCATCATACTCATAAAGAAAAACAAATAAAATTAAGGAGAATGATGACAGATCACAGAACAGTCAGACTGTGTGGCACTGCTCACCACCTTCTCAACAGTTTGCTTTTTCTCATGTGATGTCTTCACTTTTTTGGGTTTCCCCTCTCCACCCCATCACCCACCCCGAGTGTTCCATCCCTCCTTGTTCCTTTCCTTCTCCATCCCCTTCCAACCTTCTCTCTCCTTCCCTCTCTCCTTTTTCCTCCTCCACTCGCTCCCACGCAGTGCATGGGTCCAGCCGGGCTCAGATTGTCCAGGATATCCCCTCCTTGTTAATGGTTTCCTGAGCACAAACAGAGGGAGGACGAGAGAGTCCAGCAGCAACTGCATCTGATACCAGCAAGGAGCTTCACCACCCACCGTCATCTATCTATCTATCGATCGATCGATCGAACTGAAGGCTTGTTACCTCCACCAGGAGGTATTGTGATCACTTTGCTTCATGTGTTTGTTTGTTTGTTTGTTTGTTAGCAACTTTAGTGTAAAACTCTTCCCCCCATCTTTCCCAAATCTTCCCCACAGATAGGCCTAGGCCCTGGGACCAACCCATTCCATTTTGGTCCCAGTAGGCCAAGGTTCAAGGTCACAGCAAGGTCACAACATCTACAGTTTTCCATCTGTCATCATTGAGACATTTTCCAAAATTCATAAAAAGTTCAAAATGACTCCGATTAGCCTCCAGTTGGATCCACCTGTAGGTTAGAACAGTCTCTTGTATCTGGAACTAAATTGTCCACATCCACTGTGGAATGTGGACTCTGTGGACATTTACATTGAACATTGAAAATCCCATTTACCACACATTTAAAATTAGAACTCAACAAATAAATAATTAAAAACAAACTACAGTTCCCCTGTGCTGAAGACCTATAGTTCAAATCTTTTAATTCAATCAACCTATAACTATAAAAATTTAAAACCTATAAAAATTTATTACCATGTTTGACCACAACTTTTTCTGCTGTATGGAACAACCTTAAAACTGTTTAATTTAAAAAGAAATAGTCGATCCACACATGCACACCGTTGAGGTGCTGGCGGAGGTTTGTGTTCTCTGAACACTTGTATTAATTTAGATTTATAATGTGTACACAGAAATTACAATATTTTTATTGTTCATTATATATCTGGCTGTATGTGTATTTACACCACAGTTTACTTTCCTTTTCATGTTGTGTCCTGTTTTTTTTCTTCTTCATTTGAGGACCACTTTCCTTATCCTCAATCATTTCTAAACAGAAATCCTGACTAATATTAACTTACCTGGACCATTAAAATGTGACAGACGCTGACTTCTTAACATTAAAACAACCCTCAGATTTAATATGCTATGTTATCTGTATGTGAATTGTGTCTCCATAATGAAGCAAACACCCTTTAAATGACAGAAAACAAACGCGCACACACACACACACACACACATACACACACAAGCTGACACACATACAAGCAAACATACATGCAGTAAATGCACATAGGCTATGCATGTACCCTTTTACATGTATGCACACCAAAGCACATAAGAATAACAAACACATAAAACACAATCATAAATCCATGTGTGATTTATCGTTACTCTTTTATTACATGAAAGTTGTCATTACCACCAGCAACAATTTTAGAAAACCTTAAAAATCTGAATTTTTAGTGCTTACTTGTGCTTTGTGCAACCATGAAATATACAAACTCAGTGTGAGGTTTTCCAGGAGACATAAATATCAGGTGAAAAGGAAGAGGGAACAGATCTAAATGTCTCTGCAGAGTTTTCTTTTTTTTTTCTTCCAAAAACTGTTGGTACCCACAGCTCCTCTACTGTTTGTCATTCCAGACTGAAAATGCTGTTGTTGAAAGAGTACAAGGAAATACATTAAACACGAGGTGATAGATGTTTCATCAGTTCACTGAAAAGGAAGAGTTAAACTGACGAAACATGGACAAACCCTGACTGTAAATGTCAAGAAGCAAATTTGCTGAAGAAACAAAGGTTAACTTAAAGGAAGGAAACATGAACAATGGAGGACCATATGAACATGGAAGGGGGCTGTGAGTAAATTATGGTTACGTTTGTTTCAACCAAGCTGGTATCTAACTTCTGTTTAGTCAAACAAACACCTGGTCTGGGTTATTCCAGCCCATAAACTGCTGTAAAAAGGGGGTCACTTCTGAACCACAGTCCCCTCCCTCTGTAAGCTGGGCATCAAAATGGGGTGTTTGAGTGGAAAGGGTGGGGTGGGGTGGAACAAAGGGGGCAGTTTCACCCAGGAACTTGACAGGCGACTGCTTGACCATCTGGAAAACTCATTCCTGATAGGCTGACACCAGCGGTTGGAACTTCTAAAGGGGTGGGCAGGAACAGAGATCAATCAGTACAATAAATCGCTCTGGTTGTTTTTAAGTCGTCGTGTCCCTCCTTACTGTTTTTTTCTTCTATACAAAACACAATACATTACCACAACAAAAAAATAAAAATACTATAGCTATAGGTGTATCCGCTCTGGGACGTCAGCATAATAGAAAAAAGAGTCTGTTTTTTTTTTTTTTTTTTTTTTAAGAAAAGGGAAATCAAAAGGGTTGTCCATTAAAGTCCAGCTCAGCTCGGTAGTGAGTTGAGTCTAGCAAGATTGTGTTGAGATTTTCACTTGAGTCAGAAAGCTCCTATCTCCATCCCCCACGGTCTGTACGGTTTTCCAATACTGGATGTCGGTGCTGGGGGGCTGATGGCCGCGGTGGGAGAGATGATGGGGGAAAGCGCTGAAGGGAAAGGGAACGACGAGAGCGACGACAAGAGAGGAGGAGACAGTTTGGAGGCCGTGGAGGGGACCAGGGCCGGGTGCAGGACGGTGGTAGGAGCTGCAGAGGTGGGGGGCACCCGAATGGGACCAGGGTCAGAGTGGGGGGTGGTGCTGCGCCTGCCTGCCATGTGAGTGTCTGCGACTGATGAGGATGATGAAGAAGAGGAGGAGGAGGAGGAGGAGGAGGAGGAAGTGGTTGTGGATTGCCATGCCGGAGGTTTGTGGGCTGCTGGTGGTGCTGCGGGGGGGCAGGGGGGCCAGGGGTCCTGCTGCCTGCTGGTGCTGCAGGAGCAGACTGTGGGCCAGGTGGGCCGGAGGAGAGCCAAAAGCAGAACCCCACGCCAGGTGACTCAGGCCGGAGTGGGCCTCCCTCTGACTGGCGTAGTTGTTCAGGTGGGACACCAGGCGGATCCGCAGAGGGTCTGTACTGTCCAAGCCTTCGATGATGCTCAGGTAGCGGGCCGTCTCAGCCAGACACTCCCTGAAACCCAAGCCTCGGTAGTCCATGGCCAGAGCATGGGCGTCAAAGTAACCTGGGAGAGGAACCAGAGCACAGGGTATTTAACAAAAAGCTTGTTTTTTTTGTTTTTTTTTTGCATACTATCTCCATGCAGGTGTGTTAAAATGTGAGAAAACATCCAATTAGCAGCATTAAACATGTTTTTATTTCATAGTTTTTGCGCAGTATTTCAGTAAACACATGTTTCTTTGCTTCTAAAATTAAAAGCGTTGTGTCCAACTGAGTGGATATTTTTGTAACTCCATGAAAAATAGGTTCATAAAAATATTTCTTTTTTTTCATGCCTAAAGAGGAATAAAAACACTCAGGAAAAAAAATCTTCATTAATGTTCTCATAATTCATGCATGAAAGGGTTAACCCTTTCATGCACACTGGTCACTACAGTGGACTTCTGTTACACAGCTGTTCTCTGCTAGAGTCATGGGTTTTCTTTTTGCATATTATCTCCATGAAGCGAGTAATAACTAGTATTAGAGTATGTTAAAATGTGAGAAAACATCAGATTAGCTGCATTCAAATGTTTTTCTTTCATAGTTTCCACACAGTTGATCACTTTCTGATGCTGGTTTTAAATACATGTTTCTTTGCTTCTAACATTAAACACATGGTGTCCAGCTGAGTGGACGTTTGTGGAACTCCATGAAAAACAGGCTCATAAAAACATTTCAATCGCATTGTTGTTTTAATGTCTACAGACGAATTAAAACACTTGGGACAAAAATCTTGTCGGAGGTTCTCATCATTCATGCATGAAAAGGTTAAAGATCCAAGAGGTGCGCTCTGCAGACATGTTAGATCAGAAAAGAAGAAGACTTCATGTCTTGCTCAGTGTCTTACACATGTATGTAATTACTTAAATATTTATTAAATTAAGGAGGACATTTTCACCACAGGCCTACAAATGTACCTTTTTCCACATATAGTAATCTGGTAAAATGAGTACTCAGATGTCCTACCTTTGCCTCCAGCGGCATGGAGCATCTTCAGGTGGTCTACTGTCATCTGCAGGATCTCAGCTTTTTCCAGTTTGGCTGATCCCTGCACACATGAGCCCACACACATCCAGTTTAAAAATACACCCATTAACAAACAAAGCAGCAGCACACAGGCTTATACTGTGGCCGTTTCTCCTCACAGTTCTTGTACCTGTTTTTCGTAGGCGCTGGGCACCAGCCTGCGCAGTTCACTCAGACTGTTGTTGATTCTGTCCCGGCGCCGTTTCTCAATGATCTGAGCACAAAGACAGCCCACTTTAGTACAGCCGGCACTGACACAACTGAAGGGTTCCACAGCTGCAGGTGCTGGAACCTGAACCCGAACAGAACCCGTACAGAACCTGAACCCGTACAGAACCCGAACAGAACCCACACTTACTCCTCTGCGCCGTTTCCTGGCCTGACTTGAGTGGATGTGGAAGGAGACAGAGACCCAGAGGAGAGCTCGGTTCCTGCAAAACATTCAAACAGTGACCTTCAGAACACACTCCCTGCAGAGTCCACATCAGACCTTCAGAACACACTCGTGCAGAGTCCACATCAGACCTTCAGAACACATTCCTGCAGAGTCCACATCAGACCTTCAGAACACATTCCTGCAGAGTCCACATCAGACCTTCAGAACACACTCGTGCAGAGTCCACATCAGACCTTCAGAACACATTCCTGCAGAGTCCACATCAGACCTGAGCAGTGGGTTCTCCAGCTGGAGTTCCCCCCTCCTGCCCCCAGTCCGTGTCTGCTGCAGAACTTCCACTCACCCGTTCTCATCTGTGCTCTCCTTCTCCACTTCTATGGTCTCGTCTAACTCGCTGTCAGATGAACTAAAGTCGTGGTTCCTCTTCATGTTGCTCCACAGTAGTCCTTCAGTGCGCCTCTTGTGCTTTCCAGACGTGCGTCTGCGCAGGTTCGCCCGGAGCGCGTCCGTTTGAAGCGCAGCACTTTCCCACGGTGTCATTTCAACACTGCTGCCAGGCACAGGGGGCGGGGACACATGGCGGACAGCCAATCGTGGAGCGGAACTGCCTTTGAGTGACAGCGCAGTTGGCCCTTATGCGCTTTCGGCAAGTTAGAGAGAAAAACATGTGGACAGACGTCTCACTCTGAGCCTTGTTCTGGATCCTGTCAAACATTTTAAACCAATTTGGACCAATTGGTGCCTGGGACGCTGCAGCTTAAGAATACTGTTTTACTCTTAAAAAAATTATTCATATATTTGCATCACTAAAAATTGCTTTTAAAATTGAAAAAGAAAAAAAAAGTTATCACTACACAATTAGGAATAAGGACATCAAGGTTCTAATAGTTTTGGATTTTTCATTCTAGTTTAGTTTTATCTAGTTTTGACATTTTTTTCTCTAATTCAGTTCATTTTAATTAGTTTTTAGAGCAGGTTTGCTAATGTTTATTAGTTTTCTTTTTTTTTCTAAATGCTTAGTTTTAGTATTAATTTTAGTTTAGTCATCTCTTTTCTCTTCTTCTCTGTCGTCGTATTTACATAAATCCCAGACAGGACTCTGCTGCACAAGTGACGGACCAAAAAGTGTCGTATGGTGACAGCACAGAAAACTACTAGAACAAAATAAATCACTTTCGTATCAATCCGACATTGACAAAGACAAAAATGAAGGGAATTTTATCCATAATTTTTTATCCGTTTTAGTTAGTTTTGTAAACACACAATACAGTTTCAGTTAGATATAGTTTTTTTCTTTTAGTTATATATATTTTTTTATTTCAGTTCATGAAAATGTTTTTACAATTCTAGTTTTCGTCATTTCATTAGTTTTCGTTACGATAATAACCTTGGAGGACATACGTCAAATCACATGACATATCTAGAAGACTGCGCCATTTTGAACTTACAAGCTCTCAGTTGCCATGGGCAACAGCATAGTACAGATGTGCAGGAAAGAGCCATATAAATCAAAATTTAATAAAAAAAAAAAAAAAGGATAAGGCGGAGGCAAAAGCAAGGGGTCTCTATTGGGAGAGGCTCAATGTGACTGCTAAGCAAAGGTATTTGGAGAAGATCAGCGATATGAAGGATATAGACCCCTATGAGCTACTGGTGTTCACCGGTGTAGGTCCGACTGGTGCAGGATCTGGACTCTGCCCCCCTGGACCTACATGGACTTACCATCTTGTTTTTGTCATAAGTTACAACACAGTGCAAGAATTCAAAAGCCTCAGGTCCCTTGACAGCTATGGACAGATTTGGTTTGTCGATCTACAAGAACGATGACTGTGAAAACACTGTGGTGGGGTCAAAGGTCAGCCTGTGGATAGTGCAATGTTTCCGTGTTGTAATCCAGGGGGTAGTAATGGTGAAATGCTATCAACATTGTTTCATAGTCAACAGACAGCATCGTTTATGTTTTTCATGTTTCCTTCCTACATTCTCGTTCCATGTATGTGTGAAGTGACTGGGGTTCAGTTCTAGTTCAGTGATGGTCTGGTTAGTGTGTTGGCTGGGTTAGTGTGTGGGAATTGTAAATGCATTAAACTAGTCGAAAACCCTAAATAACGCGCTGCTATGGAACTGTTGGTGCCTGTAAGTTCAAAGTACTTCTTTACAGTTTGCAATTTAATTCATTACAGTTTCCTATAGCCTATTTTTCTAACCCTACAACGTCTAAGTTTAGAAGCTGTATTAAACATGTGCACACGCTGCACTCTGTTCAAGTATGTAGATTTTATAAACTTATATCTAGAGGTTGCCTGAGATTACTGTATAAACAGGCAATATACAGTATAAAGCAACATTACTGATAATATTGCTATAGAGTAAGGGTGTTAGAAAATCTCGGTTCTGCAGTATATCGCGATATTTCATTTCATGATACTGTATCGATATTAAAAAGTACTGTATCAATATTTTCAGGTATTTATTCAAATGCAGATATGGCGGAGGTTAATTTTTTGTTTTTCTTTTTTCTTTATATATTTTGGGAATCCTGCAAGCTCTTTTATTTATATATCCACATGGGTATTTTTTCTCTGTTTGTAAACTAAAAAAGTAATTCATTAAATTAATGTTAAAACTGTATTTATCCAAATCCTGCATGTTGAGTTTTTATAGAGAAAAGTTTTGTGATATAGCATTAGATCCTATTCTGATAAAACACAAATTTGTTCAGTATTAGCTCATATTTCTGGTGCAATTACATTTTCCGAGAAATAATCATTTAAAAAAGAAACAAAACAACCAAAAAAATATTGCCTTGTTAACAGTATCATGATATATCGTATCGGGATCCTAGTATTGTGATTTGTATTGTATCACCAGATTCTTGCCAATACACAGCCCTACACTATAATAATATATATATATATATATATATATATATATATATATATATATATATATATATACTACCAGTCAAAAGTTTGGACTCATCTTCTAATTTAAATGGCAAGAGATGGACCACAGATGCCCACAGATGCTCAGTATCACCGGGAACTCCTTCAAGACTTTTGGAAGACATTTCAGGTGACTACCTCATGAAGCTCATCGAGAGAACGCCAAGAATGTGCAAAGCAGAAATAAAAGCAAAATGTGTCTATTTTGAAGAATCTAAAATATAAAACATGCTTTGAGTTATGTCACACTTTTTTAAACTCCATAATTCCATATGTGTTCATTCATAGTTTTGATGCCTTCAGTGAGAATCTAAAATGTAAATAGTCATGAAAATAAAGAAAAACCAGGTGAGTCCAAACTTTGGACTGGTAGTGTATATATATATATATATATATATATATATATATATATATATATATATATATATATAATATTCCGGAAGCTGGGGTGTCGAAAAAAATACTGTTAAATAACGGAAAATAACCATCTCATAAAATACAGTAATTTTCCATAATTAAAATACAGGGTTTTTTTTGCCCTAACTTTACAAAAGATTTTGCATATTTTTTGACTTTTTAATGTTTAATAAAGAATATTTACATGTATTACAGCAATTAAATTATCTATAAATATATATATAAATAATTTTCAGTGAGACTCAGTTGTCCAATCCACTGATAAAAACTGTATTTGGACAGTTTATCAGTGCTTATACATGTTATACATTCACAAAAATACATTTATTCAACATTTTTGTTGAGAAACCTCCTGTAATTACACAAGATATTTGTCAATTAACAAACAAGTCTGGTTCAACTGACAGAACAAATACTTCTTTTACGGTTAATTGTCAGTAATTTAATTTGGTTTTTTTTTTTTTTTTTTTACAGTATTAAACTTTAAATTAACAGTTTAATCTCATTAATAGAAAAGACATATATGTGAAATTACGATACATTTGCAAATGTATTTTAACTGTATTTTTCTGTGAAAAAAGAAAAAAATTATTTTTAAAAAATGGAAATTTTATGATTATTCACAGTTACAGTTTTTTTCCCATGTTATTTTACATTTTACATGTAAAATCACAGTCTGTTTTTGTGATTCATTGATATTTTCCTGTATCTTGAAAATACAGGAAAAATCTGTAAAATGAATGGTGAAAATTCTGTTAAATTACAGATTTCTTTACAGTGTAGTACAGAGCCGTCTATAGGCCTTTTGATTTCATTTTTCATCCATAATCTCTGCTTGGAAAATCTTGTAAAATTCTTTGCACTTGTGCATTTTCCTCTTTTTGAGTCCTTACGGCTTGGTTAAAGGAACAATCCTTTGAACTTCGGAAGCTTTCCCAGCTCTTCAGCTGTCGCCTGTTTCCATCTGTTGCTCAGTGTTTTGTTGTGACACCACAGTGACTGATCTTCGTAAATAGAGGATCTTTGGACAAACTTTGACAGCGGTCCAATAGACTTTAGGTTCGTCACCGCCCCCCCCCCCCCCCCCCCCCCCCCGTGTGTCCCGGTGGTGATGAGGAGTGGCTGGCCGGCTGTCAGCACGCGCTGGCCGTGGGAAAGTTCCCTAACCGGCGCTGATAACCAATCAGAGGCCGACGGCCGTCTCCGGCGCTGGGATGAATGGAGCAATTGGTCTGGGCGACGGGCGGTCTGCGAGCGAGCGTGTGAACCTGTAATCCAATCCTGCCTCAGCCCTGGAGCACACACAGGAGCAGGGGTGCGGGCACAGGAAGCCAACAAGTCTGATGGAGCCGCAGACTGAGCTGAGCACCACAGACACTGAGGACCTGCAGGGACCTGTGGGCCAGGACACACAGGAGCAGGACCCCAAAGCCTGCCCCCCCCAGCAGCACCAGCACTGGGCTGGGACTGCTGCACTGGTCCCACTGCCCACACCACCTGACAGAGCTGCTGCTGCTGCTGCTGCTGGGTGGGGGTGTAGACACAGAGGGGGCTCATGGTACTGCATGTGAAGGGGCTGCGAAGGCACCTTTAACCCACCCACCACAGTCTGACCCGGGCCCCCAAACTCAGGTTCCACATTCAGCCCGCTTTGATCTGCAGTGGGCCGGACCAGTCAAATCAGAACAGAAGAACCTACAAATAATGACAACTACAAATGTCTGTGTTTGTTTTCGTGCTAAAACCCATTAAATCTACTATAGAAGAACGTTCTGTGTCCCATCCTCAGCCTTCTCTCCATATGAATACAAACATGACCTGACTGTCTACGAGGCACAGTTTTATGTCTGTCTTCAGATGTTGTGAGGTACGCTGGGCCGTTTTAGCCTCTGTCTACTTTGAATCCTTCATCCCTGCCGTCATACTCCCTTTTCAGAGGCGGTTCTGCTGCAGACCATGCTCCAATGTGAAGGCTGCAGCTCACTACCACTGCATGAATTTAATCACGCTTCACAGGCCAAACAAATACATGAAAACACTGTAAAAAAAAATCTGTAATTTAACAGAATTCTTACCGTTTATTTTACAGATTTTTCCTGCATTTTTAAGATGAAGGAAAATATCAATGAAATGACAAAAATAGGCTGTGATTTTACATGAACCTCAACTAAAAGAAATTCCACAGCCTTGACTGTGGAATTTTTGCACTTTACAAATTCATCCCAGGGGGCGGACTGGAACCTTTGGTGGGACGCATTTGGGCCCCGGGACGCATGTTTGACACCCCTGCATTAAAGGTGAGATGACACAAAATGTTTACCATCATTTTTCAATGTCAAGCCACCTGTACAAAAATCCAAAAGAACTATATTGGCCAAATTTGATTAAAAGATTTGTTGCCTCTTTTGGTATCAAAAACACATAGAAGCAGAGGGAGAAGTAAGGAAAATGATACAAGTGAAAGTGAAAAAGTACAGGTTGTGAAATTAATTGAAAATATTGACATTAAAACCTGTTTTGCATTGTCTATATGTCACCTCCTCTTTCTATTAGCTTTTACATTATTACCTCCACCAGCAGGTATTGTCATCGCTTTGCTTGGTGTGTTTGTGTGTTTGTTTGTTAGCAGGATAACTCAAAAAGTTATGGACGGATTTTCAAGAAATTTTCAGGAAATGTTGATACTGGCACAAGGAAGAAATGATTACATTTTGCTGGTGACGGGGGGGGCAGATCTGTCTTGGTGGAGGTCTGGGCTCTCTGTCCTTTTCTTGTTCTAATATTGTTATGTTGTAAAAATCCCTAATAATATTAACCAATAATTCCCCTAAATGCATTCAAATTTAACAATTGAGTCTGTTTTGAAAATTTAAGGAGTAGAAAGCACAGATGATCGTCTTATAATCTAGTGAGTAAAAGGAAAAAATTTTAAGAGCAGAGGATATTGTGGCAAGTCATAATGTAATGCCTTTGGTGGAGTTTGTGTCTTTGGTTGGGAATGTCCGCTCTCAACAGAAGTAACTTTGCGTATTGATTCATTGCGTAATCATTACCATAAAGCAGTGTTTTCCAACCTTTTTTGGCTCATGACCCCATTTTAAACATCACAAATTTCTGGCAATCCAGACATTCAAAACAGAGGCAATTTTTTTGCTAAAATTAATTAGTTTTTGATCATGTAAAAATTTGCTCTACTGTGTTGCAATTAAACGTTAATTTCAGAGGACATTTAGTTTATATAATGTCTGTTATTGTGGACAGAGGCAGTAAATCCAGGTGTAGATTACTGCACAAAGGGAGAATGTGATTTTCCTCGGTCAGGATCTGTCCAGTCAGTCCAGCTGTGATTTACAAGGAGGACAATTAATACTGAACAAACAAGAACTGAAACTATGAATTATGAAAGAGCTGCAGCATCTGAAACTGACCACAGTGAACATGTGACACAAACAGAAGCACAGTGCTGCAGTTTCAGACACAGTTTGTCATGTCTGTTATGGATTGGGATTGTCTCTGTCAACTCACCATATATTTTTTATTAGTAGGGTTTTTTTTTATTTTTTTTATTTTATAAATTACTAGAAATTTCTGGCAACCCCGTTTGAATTCCAGGCGACCCCACATGGGGTCCCGACCCCAAGGTTGAAAAACACTGCCATAAAGTCATATGTGACAGAATACATTTTTAACCACTTGTAGGTTCAGTGTGTGATGATTATCTTGCAATAGAAGAAGACCTCTCTCATTCTCACACACAGTGGTCTCAAAAAACTGAGAAGTCAGATTTGTTTGTGCTTTATGGGTTTTTGAGTTGAAGGGATATTAATTCTACCAACATAGTAAGTGACAGTAACACATCTTCACACCTGCTATAAAATGAAAAAGAAAGAAAGAAGAGGAAGCCTTTTCAGAGTGGCTATGGAAAAAAAAGGACTGTAACCCACTCCCATAAACATTTGTTCTAAGGCCATCAAACCACAGTGATCCTTATTTTCAGGTGATACCAGTGAAAAAAACATGAATAGGCCTTACACACTGAACCTTAAGAAATATTAAGCCTGAACAGAACTCTATACAAATTACCTTAGCAACTAGAAGCCCTATTGTTTGGTAGAAGTGATGTGCCACTCTGACACAAACACTGACATTTTGGCCTTCACCACAAGATGCTGGGAAAAAAAAAGAAAAAAAAAAAGAAAAATCAAAAGGTCACTAAAGGTTACTTTTCTAAATATCTCCTTCAGGCAGCAAACTGCTTCAGTGCAGCAAAGAAATGTGAACTGTGCACACGAGGAAATATAAAATTTCAATTAATCACAACTGGGAAACAATGTTGCAGTGTGAATGAAACAAGGTTCTAATAGTTTGGGATTTTTCCTTCTAGTTCAGTTTTATTTAGTTTTGACTTTTTTTCCTCTAATTCAGTTCGTTTTAATTCGTTTTTAGAGCAGGTTTGAGAGTTTTTATTAGTTTTCATTTTTTTCTAAATGCTTTGTTTTAGTTTAGTCGTCTCTTTTCTCTTCTTCTCTGTCGTCGTATTCCCATAAATCCCAGACAGGACTCTGCTGCTTTCTCCCAACTTTAGTCTCCATGTTTCCAGGTAGAGTGGGGACCAGAAGACGACTGGAAACCACAAGTGAACACAAGGGACGGACCAGTAAATATCATATGGTGCCAGCAGAGAAAATTGCTTGAGGGAAATAAATCGCTTTCGTATCAATCCAACACTGACAAAGACGAAAACGAAGGGAATTTTATCCATAAATTTTATCCATTTTAGCTAGTTTGGTAAGCACACAATACAGTTCCAGTTAGTTATCATTTTTTTCTTTTAATTGTAGTTTTTATTTATTTCAGTTAATGAAAATGTTCTTACAATTCTAGTTTTTGTCATTTCGTTAGTTTTCGTAAACGCTAATAACCTTGGAATGAAACCCATAGTTATTTATTTTCTGAGGCAATGAGCTATTTCTGATTTTTTATCTTGCATTAATATGAATGAAAATGTGAATAAAAACAAAAACATAAAATTATGGATCGATCATTTCAGAGTTGTACACGCACACACACACATAAGCCCACAGATGGGAATATGGTGATGTTATCAGTGGGAGCCAAAGGCGTAATAGTCATCACAGAGAGAGGAGGCTGGCTTGTTTGTCTTCTATGAATGACAGGAAGCACTTAGGGCTGTTTTCATCTTATTGTTGTTGTACAAGGCTACGCTTAGAACAGGACAGACACACAGATGCACTCCCACATTGATTGAATGTTTTATCAGGCAGCTCTAAGTGTGTGTGTGTGTGTGTGTGTGTGTGTGTGTGGGTGGGGGTGGGGTGGGGGGGGATTTGGGAGTTGTGTTCACACACAACTTACTGCAACCTGAAGCTTTTGTCACAATAAACACAGGTGTGCATCCACATTAGTCTGTTCACTGTGTGTGTGTGTGTGTGTGTGTGTGTGTGCTGGGGGGGGGGGGTGGGAGGGGTCAGGAGGGGAGGGGGGAGTTCAGGCGTGGGGAGGAGGAGGAGGATGGGAAGGGGGGAGTGAGCCCTCTTGTTGTATTTCAAGTTCACCCAGAGTTCCCACGCTGTTATTTTCTGCCCGGCTGTCTTTGTTCTAGCGGTCTCATCACATGTTGTGATTAGTCGGGCCTTTCAGGGGCCACCCTTTGAAGGTGAGGGACTGCAACACCACATCGGCAAATCCCCCACTGCCCTCCCCTCGCCGCCCAGGACCAAAAACGATCCGAATCAGAGTGACGGCTCATCTCTGCTGCTCTTTTTCTATAATCTGCTCTTGTATTTCTGTCTCTTTCTCTTCACTTCTCATTTCTCATCTTCCCATATTTTCCTGGCTCTGTTTTTTCTCTCTCTATAAATTAACAGTCTGGATCAAACTCAAATCTAGTTTTGTCTCTCCAAAGCCTTGAATTGCTAATATGCTCTCAAAAAGTATTCTATCAAAGGACAGCTTTTTTTTAATTCAGAAAAAAGTATAGCTTTCCATCATTGTAATGCAGAATCATCACAACGTTTTGGCCAAAAATAATATGTTTCCATGTGATCCACCATTTCACACTATACAATCACAATGGGGTATTAAATTTCAGTTTATTAGTACAGCACAAGTGCTTTTTTCAGCAATAACATGTCATCAGTTCAGACATAAATTCAGTCTCGATGGTCTTACCAAAAGGAAATGGTTGGAGTTGTGCGAGCACGTTGTAGCTTTGAAGTGGTTTCAAAGGGAGACTGCTACAATAATTCACTTCAGTGCTGTACACAGTCCATAGTTTTTGTGAGTGCAATTACTTCAACATATTTACACTACGACCCACATGTCATCAGGTGTTTAGTTAAATGGATTTGTTTGGATTTGATTTCCTGTTAAGAGCTTTTGTGATCTATGTAACTTCTATGAGTTTAAATGGAGCAAAGCTGAGGTGTTGACAGAGTGACTTTGATAAATGATGCTGATATCAAGTTCAGGGACTCTCAGTTATTCCTCAGCCAAACAAAGGATAAGAACTAAACTGTTAACTGCCACAGTGCTTTGGGACACTATGGTAGACCAGATGCAACTGAAGAAAATGAGCTATCTGACAAAAAAAATACAAAATTCCAAGTCACTCTATTTCTAGTCGTCTGAAAAGAGAGTGGTTTGGAGTTTTGTCAAACTTTTATGTCTATATTTGTCCCATAAAAAGATTCTGAGTCAGGTATCCTCAAGTAATCTAAAAGCTAATGTATTAATTTAATTATTTTATAACACAGCTGATATAGTTCCAGTATATACTATAAAAAGTCATCCATGAAACAGCAATGCACCGCAACTAAATGCATAAGTTAAATAAGTTACGTTTTTATATATATATATATATATATATATATATATATATATATATATATATATGTACATATGTGTGTGTGTGTGAGTGTACACATACAAAATTTGTTTGTTTGTTTTCTATAGCTTCGAATATCCACATGCTGAGTCCTTGAAAAGCACTACTTCAGTGACTGCGAAGCCTGGGTAATTTCTGAGTTTTAATCATGGAGACTTTGTCTGTCATAGTCTTCAGTTACTCTGGCTAATTTTGGGTTTACAAAGGATTTCTTGGGTATTTGTGTGTGTGTGATATTTACAGATATGTGGTGGTGAGTCTGCAGATCCCAGTCAGCTGAATATCTCACACCCTGACCTACGGCAGCTGCCAAACTGACGTTTGGAGTGAATGGAGTCTGACCTCTGATCCATACTCAAATACAGGTGACAGTCACGCACCTTAGAACTCGATGACATCCAAAAACACAAAAAAAGAAGTGGAAGTCTGCGAGAAGATACTGTAGAAACACAGCAGTGCAGCCTGATGGACTCTATGAAGGACAACCCACTTCTCTTTCTGTTAAACATGAGAAAATTCAACTTCCTGTCACCAGTGTTTCAGAATACAGTTTTTTTTTTTAAACCTTGACAGTAAGAACTACAACATCTAAAGATAATGTCATCTCTTTAATTAATGGTAATAGAGAATTCCAATTATTTCTTATTAATAGTGTCTAAGACATGATGCTAATGAAAGGTAAAATTAGCTTAATCTCCTTTATCATGTAAATAAACAGCACAAAATCCTTTATGCTAGTAAAATAACTTCAACTAATGGTTTTTAAAATTTCCCCTTGGCATGACTGAAATGGCAGTCTACAGTTAGCTCATGTTAATGCCAATTAATGCTGCTGTTTCCAAAAAAGGAGGCAATAGAAACAAACAGAGAAAACTCTTTGGAAAAACACTTTTTCATGCTAAAATAGCGAAACAGTAGCTCTGTTCCTGCATGATTCTGTTCCACTGTAACAGTATATTATTTTTAGGGTCATGTCACTGCTCACTGTTAGCTTACAAGCTAATATTACCACATTTACCCAGCTAGCTAAAGTTAATTGATCAACTCTGAAAATATGATGTCCATTTGATTGAAATATTCAAGATTCAAGATTTCAAAATTATTTGTCATTCCAGTATAAATTATACACAGAAACAAAACACTGTACTCAGGTCCTGGTTGTCAGCAGCATTTAAGTAAAATAAGAATAACACCCCCCCCCCCTTAAATAGTTACTCATAAATAGCTAGAATTTATCTTTTCTATAGTGCACAAAAGTCAAGTGCCAATTTAAAGTGCATTCCAGGACTTCAGCTGTTCAACTACAGCTGCTTTGCCTAACAGCCTCCAGGTAGAAGCTGCTTCACAGTCTGGTGGTCCGAGCTCGGATGTGCCGCAGCCTCCTGCCTGACGGGACAGATGTGGGTGGACTCGTCCATGATGCTGTGGGCTTTTCCCTGCACCTGCAGCTGTAGAGGTCCTCCATGCAGGGAAGACAGCGGCCACTGGCGTGCTCTGCAGCTGTCACAGCCCGCTGCAGGAGTTTTTTCTCCACCACCGTGCAGCTGCTGTACCACACAGTTAGGGATGGGAATCCAGAACCGCTTCTTTTTGTGAACTGGATCCCAGTAGCTCAGTTCCTTGGAATCGTTTGCCTGTTTAACGATTCTGCTTATTGATTCCGCCTTCGTTGTGCATGCGCGATGACGTCATGTGTACGCTGCATTGTTCTGGTCAGAACGTAGACAACATGGTGTTGAGGGAGAAACGGTCCAAACAGACCACACCAGATCTACACAGACCACACCAGGTCCAATCAGACCACACCAGGTCTACACAGACCACACCAGGTCCAAACAGACCACACCAGATCTACACAGACCACACCAGGTCTAAACAGACCACACCAGGTCTACACAGACCACACCAGGTCCAATCAGACCACACCAGGTCTACACAGACCACACCAGGTCCAAACAGACCACACCAGATCTACACAGACCACACCAGGTCCAATCAGACCACACCAGGTCCAATCAGACCACACCAGGTCTACACAGACCACACCAGGTCTACACAGACCACACCAGGTCTACACAGACCACACAAGGTCTACACAGACCACACCAGGTCTACACAGACCACACCAGGTCCAATCAGACCACACCAGGTCCAATCAGACCACACCAGGTCTACACAGACCACACCAGGTCTACACAGACCACACCAGGTCCAATCAGACCACACCAGGTCTACACAGACCACACCAGGTCCAAACAGACCACACCAGATCTACACAGACCACACCAGGTCCAATCAGACCACACCAGGTCCAAACAGACCACACCAGATCTACACAGACCACACCAGGTCCAATCAGACCACACCAGGTCTACACAGACCACACCAGGTCCAAACAGACCACACCAGATCTACACAGACCACACCAGGTCTAAACAGACCACACCAGGTCTACACAGACCACACCAGGTCCAATCAGACCACACCAGGTCTACACAGACCACACCAGGTCCAAACAGACCACACCAGATCTACACAGACCACACCAGGTCCAATCAGACCACACCAGGTCTACACAGACCACACCAGGTCCAAACAGACCACACCAGATCTACACAGACCACACCAGGTCCAATCAGACCACACCAGGTCCAATCAGACCACACCAGGTCTACACAGACCACACCAGGTCTACACAGACCACACCAGGTCTACACAGACCACACAAGGTCTACACAGACCACACCAGGTCTACACAGACCACACCAGGTCCAATCAGACCACACCAGGTCTACACAGACCACACCAGGTCTACACAGACCACACCAGGTCCAAACAGACCACACAAGGTCTACACAGACCACACCAGGTCTACACAGACCACACCAGGTCCAATCAGACCACACCAGGTCTACACAGACCACACCAGGTCTACACAGACCACACCAGGTCTAATCAGACCACACCAGGTCTACACAGACCACACCAGGTCCAATCAGACCACACCAGGTCCAAACAGACCACACCAGGTCTAATCAGACCACACCAGGTCTACACAGACCACACCAGGTCTAATCAGACCACACCAGGTCCAAACAGACCACACCAGGTCTAATCAGACCACACCAGGTCTAAACAGACCACACCAGGTCCACACAGACCACACCAGGTCCAAACAGACCACACCAGGTCTAATCAGACCACACCAGGTCTACACAGACCACACCAGGTCCACACAGACCACACCAGGTCTAATCAGACCACACCAGGTCTAAACAGACCACACCAGGTCTACACAGACCACACCAGGTCCAATCAGACCACACCAGGTCCAATCAGACCACACCAGGTCCACACAGACCACACCAGGTCTAATCAGACCACACCAGGTCTAATCAGACCACACCAGGTCCACACAGACCACACCAGGTCTAATCAGACCACACCAGGTCTAAACAGACCACACCAGGTCTACACAGACCACACCAGGTCTAATCAGACCACACCAGGTCTAATAGACCACACCAGGTCCAATCAGACCACACCAGGTCCAATCAGACCACACCAGGTCTACACAGACCACACCAGGTCTAAACAGACCACACCAGGTCTACACAGACCACACCAGGTCCAATCAGACCACACCAGGTCCAATCAGACCACACCAGGTCTACACAGACCACACCAGGTCTAAACAGACCACACCAGGTCTACACAGACCACACCAGGTCCAATCAGACCACACCAGGTCCAATCAGACCACACCAGGTCTACACAGACCACACCAGGTCTACACAGACCACACCAGGTCTACACAGACCACACCAGGTCTACACAGACCACACCAGGTCTACACAGACCACACCAGGTCCAATCAGACCACACCAGGTCTACACAGACCACACCAGGTCTACACAGACCACACCAGGTCCAAACAGACCACACAAGGTCTACACAGACCACACCAGGTCTACACAGACCACACCAGGTCCAATCAGACCACACCAGGTCTACACAGACCACACCAGGTCTACACAGACCACACCAGGTCTAATCAGACCACACCAGGTCTACACAGACCACACCAGGTCCAATCAGACCACACCAGGTCCAAACAGACCACACCAGGTCTAATCAGACCACACCAGGTCTACACAGACCACACCAGGTCTACACAGACCACACCAGGTCCAAACAGACCACACCAGGTCTAATCAGACCACACCAGGTCTACACAGACCACACCAGGTCTAATCAGACCACACCAGGTCCAAACAGACCACACCAGGTCTAATCAGACCACACCAGGTCTAAACAGACCACACCAGGTCCACACAGACCACACCAGGTCCAAACAGACCACACCAGGTCTAATCAGACCACACCAGGTCTACACAGACCACACCAGGTCCACACAGACCACACCAGGTCTAATCAGACCACACCAGGTCTAAACAGACCACACCAGGTCTACACAGACCACACCAGGTCCAATCAGACCACACCAGGTCCAATCAGACCACACCAGGTCCACACAGACCACACCAGGTCTAATCAGACCACACCAGGTCTAACCAGACCACACCAGGTCCACACAGACCACACCAGGTCTAATCAGACCACACCAGGTCTAAACAGACCACACCAGGTCTACACAGACCACACCAGGTCTAATCAGACCACACCAGGTCTAAATAGACCACACCAGGTCCAATCAGACCACACCAGGTCCAATCAGACCACACCAGGTCTACACAGACCACACCAGGTCTAAACAGACCACACCAGGTCCACACAGACCACACCAGGTCCAATCAGACCACACCAGGTCCAATCAGACCACACCAGGTCTACACAGACCACACCAGGTCTAAACAGACCACACCAGGTCTACACAGACCACACCAGGTCCAATCAGACCACACCAGGTCCAATCAGACCACACCAGGTCTACACAGACCACACCAGGTCTACACAGACCACACCAGGTCTACACAGACCACACAAGGTCTACACAGACCACACCAGGTCTACACAGACCACACCAGGTCCAATCAGACCACACCAGGTCTACACAGACCACACCAGGTCTACACAGACCACACCAGGTCCAAACAGACCACACAAGGTCTACACAGACCACACCAGGTCTACACAGACCACACCAGGTCCAATCAGACCACACCAGGTCTACACAGACCACACCAGGTCTACACAGACCACACCAGGTCCAATCAGACCACACCAGGTCTACACAGACCACACCAGGTCTAATCAGACCACACCAGGTCTACACAGACCACACCAGGTCCAATCAGACCACACCAGGTCCAAACAGACCACACCAGGTCTAATCAGACCACACCAGGTCTACACAGACCACACCAGGTCTACACAGACCACACCAGGTCCAAACAGACCACACCAGGTCTAATCAGACCACACCAGGTCCAAACAGACCACACCAGGTCTAATCAGACCACACCAGGTCTACACAGACCACACCAGGTCTACACAGACCACACCAGGTCTACACAGACCACACCAGGTCTAATCAGACCACACCAGGTCCAAACAGACCACACCAGGTCTAATCAGACCACACCAGGTCTAAACAGACCACACCAGGTCTACACAGACCACACCAGGTCTAATCAGACCACACCAGGTCTAAACAGACCACACCAGGTCTACACAGACCACACCAGGTCTAAACAGACCACACCAGGTTCAAAATGACCACACCAGGTCTACACAGACCACACCAGGTCCAAACAGACCACACCAGGTCCAAACAGACTACACCAGGTCTACACAGACCACACCAGGTCTAAACAGACCACACCAGGTCCAAACAGACCACACCAGGTCCAAACAGACTACACCAGGTCTACACAGACCACACCAGGTCTAAACAGACCACACCAGGTCCAAACAGACCACACCAGGTCCACACAGACCACACCAGGTCTAATCAGACCACACCAGGTCTAAACAGACCACACCAGGTCCACACAGACCACACCAGGTGCAAACAGACCACACCAGGTCTAATCAGACCACACCAGGTCTAAACAGACCACACCAGGTCTACACAGACCACACCAGGTCCAATCAGACCACACCAGGTCCAATCAGACCACACCAGGTCCAAACAGACCACACCAGGTCTAATCAGACCACACCAGGTCCACACAGACCACACCAGGTCTAATCAGACCACACCAGGTCTAAACAGACCACACCAGGTCTACACAGACCACACCAGGTCTAATCAGACCACACCAGGTCTAAAGTGACCACACCAGGTCCAAACAGACCACACCAGGTCTAAATAGACCACACCAGGTCCAAACAGACCACACCAGGTCTAAACAGACCACACCAGGTCCAAACAGACCACACCAGGTCTACACAGACCACACCAGGTCCAAACAGACCACACCAGGTCCAAACAGACCACACCAGGTCCAAACAGACTACACCAGGTCTAATCAGACCACACCAGGTCCAAACAGACCACACCAGGTCTAATCAGACCACACCAGGTCCACACAGACCACACCAGGTCTAATCAGACCACACCAGGTCTAAACAGACCACACCAGGTCCACACAGACCACACCAGGTCCAAACAGACCACACCAGGTCCAAACAGACCACACCAGGTCTAATCAGACCACACCAGGTCTACACAGACCACACCAGGTCTAATCAGACCACACCAGGTCCACACAGACCACACCAGGTCTAAACAGACCACACCAGGTCCACACAGACCACACCAGGTCCAAACAGACCACACCAGGTCTAATCAGACCACACCAGGTCTAATCAGACCACACCAGGTCCAATCAGACCACACCAGGTCTAATCAGACCACACCAGGTCTAATCAGACCACACCAGGTCTACACAGACCACACCAGGTCCAAAAAGACCACACCAGGTCTAAACAGACCACACCAGGTCCACACAGACCACACCAGGTCTAATCAGACCACACCAGGTCTAATCAGACCATACCAGGTCTACACAGACCACACCAGGTCTACACAGACCCCACCAGGTCCACACAGACCACACCAGGTCTAATCAGACCACACCAGGTCTAAACAGCCCACACCAGGTCTAATCAGACCACACCAGGTCCAATCAGACCACACCAGGTCCAATCAGACCACACCAGGTCCAAACAGACCACACCAGGTCTAATCAGACCACACCAGGTCTAAACAGACCACACCAGGTCTAAAATGACCACACCAGGTCTAATCAGACCACACCAGGTCTAAACAGACCACACCAGGTCTAAACAGACCACACCAGGTCCAAACAGACTACACCAGGTCTAATCAGACCACACCAGGTCCAAACAGACCACACCAGGTCTAATCAGACCACACCAGGTCCACACAGACCACACCAGGTCTAATCAGACCACACCAGGTCTAAACAGACCACACCAGGTCCACACAGACCACACCAGGTCCAAACAGACCACACCAGGTCTAATCAGACCACACCAGGTCTACACAGACCACACCAGGTCTAATCAGACCACACCAGGTCCACACAGACCACACCAGGTCTAAACAGACCACACCAGGTCCACACAGACCACACCAGGTCCAAACAGACCACACCAGGTCTAATCAGACCACACAAGGTCTAATCAGACCACACCAGGTCCAATCAGACCACACCAGGTCTAATCAGACCACACCAGGTCTAATCAGACCACACCAGGTCTACACAGACCACACCAGGTCCAAAAAGACCACACCAGGTCTAAACAGACCACACCAGGTCCACACAGACCACACCAGGTCTAATCAGACCACACCAGGTCTAATCAGACCATACCAGGTCTACACAGACCACACCAGGTCTACACAGACCCCACCAGGTCCACACAGACCACACCAGGTCTAATCAGACCACACCAGGTCTAAACAGACCACACCAGGTCTAATCAGACCACACCAGGTCCAATCAGACCACACCAGGTCCAATCAGACCACACCAGGTCCAAACAGACCACACCAGGTCTAATCAGACCACACCAGGTCTAAACAGACCACACCAGGTCTAAAATGACCACACCAGGTCTAATCAGACCACACCAGGTCTAAACAGACCACACCAGGTCTAAACAGACCACACCAGGTCTAATCAGACCACACCAGGTCTACACAGACCACACCAGGTCCACACAGACCACACCAGGTCTAAACAGACCACACCAGTGCCAAACAGACCACACCAGGTCTAATCAGACCACACCAGGTCCAAACAGACCACACCAGGTCCAATCAGACCACACCAGGTCTACACAGACCACACCAGGTCCAAACAGACCACACCAGGTCTAAACAGACCACACCAGTGCCAAACAGACCACACCAGGTCTAATCAGACCACACCAGGTCTAAACAGACCACACCAGGTCTACACAGACCACACCAGGTCTAATCAGACCACACCAGGTCCAAACAGACCACACCAGGTCTACACAGACCACACCAGGTCCAAACAGACCACACCAGGTCTAAACAGACCACACCAGGTCTAAACAGGCTACACCAGGTCCACACAGACCACACCAGGTCCAAACAGACCACACCAGGTCTACACAGACCACACCAGGTCTAATCAGACCACACCAGGTCCAATCAGACCACACCAGGTCCAATCAGACCACACCAGGTCTAAACAGACCACACCAGGTCTACACAGACCACACCAGGTCCAATCAGACCACACCAGGTCCAATCAGACCACACCAGGTCCACACAGACCACACCAGGTCTAATCAGACCACACCAGGTCTAATCAGACCACACCAGGTCCACACAGACCACACCAGGTCTAATCAGACCACACCAGGTCTAAACAGACCACACCAGGTCTACACAGACCACACCAGGTCTAATCAGACCACACCAGGTCTAAACAGACCACACCAGGTCCAATCAGACCACACCAGGTCCAATCAGACCACACCAGGTCTACACAGACCACACCAGGTCTAAACAGACCACACCAGGTCTACACAGACCACACCAGGTCCAATCAGACCACACCAGGTCCAATCAGACCACACCAGGTCTACACAGACCACACCAGGTCTACACAGACCACACCAGGTCTACACAGACCACACCAGGTCCAATCAGACCACACCAGGTCCAATCAGACCACACCAGGTCTACACAGACCACACCAGGTCTACACAGACCACACCAGGTCTACACAGACCACACAAGGTCTACACAGACCACACCAGGTCTACACAGACCACACCAGGTCCAATCAGACCACACCAGGTCTACACAGACCACACCAGGTCTACACAGACCACACCAGGTCCAAACAGACCACACAAGGTCTACACAGACCACACCAGGTCTACACAGACCACACCAGGTCCAATCAGACCACACCAGGTCTACACAGACCACACCAGGTCTACACAGACCACACCAGGTCCAATCAGACCACACCAGGTCTAAACAGACCACACCAGGTCTAATCAGACCACACCAGGTCTACACAGACCACACCAGGTCCAATCAGACCACACCAGGTCCAAACAGACCACACCAGGTCTAATCAGACCACACCAGGTCTACACAGACCACACCAGGTCTACACAGACCACACCAGGTCCAAACAGACCACACCAGGTCTAATCAGACCACACCAGGTCCAAACAGACCACACCAGGTCTAATCAGACCACACCAGGTCTACACAGACCACACCAGGTCTACACAGACCACACCAGGTCTACACAGACCACACCAGGTCTAATCAGACCACACCAGGTCCAAACAGACCACACCAGGTCTAATCAGACCACACCAGGTCTAAACAGACCACACCAGGTCCACACAGACCACACCAGGTCTAATCAGACCACACCAGGTCTAATCAGACCACACCAGGTCTAAAGTGACCACACCAGGTCCAAACAGACCACACCAGGTCTAAATAGACCACACCAGGTCCAAACAGACCACACCAGGTCTAAACAGACCACATCAGGTCCAAACAGACCACACCAGGTCTACACAGACCACACCAGGTCCAAACAGACCACACCAGGTCCAAACAGACCACACCAGGTCCAAACAGACTACACCAGGTCTAATCAGACCACACCAGGTCCAAACAGACCACACCAGGTCTAATCAGACCACACCAGGTCCACACAGACCACACCAGGTCTAATCAGACCACACCAGGTCTAAACAGACCACACCAGGTCCACACAGACCACACCAGGTCCAAACAGACCACACCAGGTCCAAACAGACCACACCAGGTCTAATCAGACCACACCAGGTCTACACAGACCACACCAGGTCTAATCAGACCACACCAGGTCCACACAGACCACACCAGGTCTAAACAGACCACACCAGGTCCACACAGACCACACCAGGTCCAAACAGACCACACCAGGTCTAATCAGACCACACAAGGTCTAATCAGACCACACCAGGTCCAATCAGACCACACCAGGTCTAATCAGACCACACCAGGTCTAATCAGACCACACCAGGTCTACACAGACCACACCAGGTCCAAAAAGACCACACCAGGTCTAAACAGACCACACCAGGTCCACACAGACCACACCAGGTCTAATCAGACCACACCAGGTCTAATCAGACCATACCAGGTCTACACAGACCACACCAGGTCTACACAGACCCCACCAGGTCCACACAGACCACACCAGGTCTAATCAGACCACACCAGGTCTAAACAGACCACACCAGGTCTAATCAGACCACACCAGGTCCAATCAGACCACACCAGGTCCAATCAGACCACACCAGGTCCAAACAGACCACACCAGGTCTAATCAGACCACACCAGGTCTAAACAGACCACACCAGGTCTAAAATGACCACACCAGGTCTAATCAGACCACACCAGGTCTAAACAGACCACACCAGGTCTAAACAGACCACACCAGGTCCAAACAGACTACACCAGGTCTAATCAGACCACACCAGGTCCAAACAGACCACACCAGGTCTAATCAGACCACACCAGGTCCACACAGACCACACCAGGTCTAATCAGACCACACCAGGTCTAAACAGACCACACCAGGTCCACACAGACCACACCAGGTCCAAACAGACCACACCAGGTCTAATCAGACCACACCAGGTCTACACAGACCACACCAGGTCTAATCAGACCACACCAGGTCCACACAGACCACACCAGGTCTAAACAGACCACACCAGGTCCACACAGACCACACCAGGTCCAAACAGACCACACCAGGTCTAATCAGACCACACAAGGTCTAATCAGACCACACCAGGTCCAATCAGACCACACCAGGTCTAATCAGACCACACCAGGTCTAATCAGACCACACCAGGTCTACACAGACCACACCAGGTCCAAAAAGACCACACCAGGTCTAAACAGACCACACCAGGTCCACACAGACCACACCAGGTCTAATCAGACCACACCAGGTCTAATCAGACCATACCAGGTCTACACAGACCACACCAGGTCTACACAGACCCCACCAGGTCCACACAGACCACACCAGGTCTAATCAGACCACACCAGGTCCAATCAGACCACACCAGGTCCAATCAGACCACACCAGGTCCAAACAGACCACACCAGGTCTAATCAGACCACACCAGGTCTAAACAGACCACACCAGGTCTAAAATGACCACACCAGGTCTAATCAGACCACACCAGGTCTAATCAGACCACACCAGGTCTACACAGACCACACCAGGTCCACACAGACCACACCAGGTCTAAACAGACCACACCAGTGCCAAACAGACCACACCAGGTCTAATCAGACCACACCAGGTCCAAACAGACCACACCAGGTCCAATCAGACCACACCAGGTCTACACAGACCACACCAGGTCCACACAGACCACACCAGGTCTAAACAGACCACACCAGTGCCAAACAGACCACACCAGGTCTAATCAGACCACACCAGGTCTAAACAGACCACACCAGGTCTACACAGACCACACCAGGTCTAATCAGACCACACCAGGTCCAAACAGACCACACCAGGTCTACACAGACCACACCAGGTCCAAACAGACCACACCAGGTCTAAACAGACCACACCAGGTCTAAACAGGCTACACCAGGTCCACACAGACCACACCAGGTCCAAACAGACCACACCAGGTCTACACAGACCACACCAGGTCTAATCAGACCACACCAGGTCCAATCAGACCACACCAGGTCCAATCAGACCACACCAGGTCTAAACAGACCACACCAGGTCTACACAGACCACACCAGGTCCAATCAGACCACACCAGGTCCAATCAGACCACACCAGGTCCACACAGACCACACCAGGTCTAATCAGACCACACCAGGTCTAATCAGACCACACCAGGTCCACACAGACCACACCAGGTCTAATCAGACCACACCAGGTCTAAACAGACCACACCAGGTCTACACAGACCACACCAGGTCTAATCAGACCACACCAGGTCTAAATAGACCACACCAGGTCCAATCAGACCACACCAGGTCCAATCAGACCACACCAGGTCTACACAGACCACACCAGGTCTAAACAGACCACACCAGGTCTACACAGACCACACCAGGTCCAATCAGACCACACCAGGTCCAATCAGACCACACCAGGTCCACACAGACCACACCAGGTCTAATCAGACCACACCAGGTCTAATCAGACCACACCAGGTCCACACAGACCACACCAGGTCTAATCAGACCACACCAGGTCTAAACAGACCACACCAGGTCTACACAGACCACACCAGGTCTAATCAGACCACACCAGGTCTAAATAGACCACACCAGGTCCAATCAGACCACACCAGGTCCAATCAGACCACACCAGGTCTACACAGACCACACCAGGTCTAAACAGACCACACCAGGTCTACACAGACCACACCAGGTCCAATCAGACCACACCAGGTCCAATCAGACCACACCAGGTCTACACAGACCACACCAGGTCTAAACAGACCACACCAGGTCTACACAGACCACACCAGGTCCAATCAGACCACACCAGGTCCAATCAGACCACACCAGGTCTACACAGACCACACCAGGTCTACACAGACCACACCAGGTCTACACAGACCACACAAGGTCTACACAGACCACACCAGGTCTACACAGACCACACCAGGTCCAATCAGACCACACCAGGTCTACACAGACCACACCAGGTCTACACAGACCACACCAGGTCCAAACAGACCACACAAGGTCTACACAGACCACACCAGGTCTACACAGACCACACCAGGTCCAATCAGACCACACCAGGTCTACACAGACCACACCAGGTCTACACAGACCACACCAGGTCCAATCAGACCACACCAGGTCTACACAGACCACACCAGGTCTAATCAGACCACACCAGGTCTACACAGACCACACCAGGTCCAATCAGACCACACCAGGTCCAAACAGACCACACCAGGTCTACACAGACCACACCAGGTCTACACAGACCACACCAGGTCTAATCAGACCACACCAGGTCCAAACAGACCACACCAGGTCTAATCAGACCACACCAGGTCTAAACAGACCACACCAGGTCCACACAGACCACACCAGGTCTAATCAGACCACACCAGGTCTAATCAGACCACACCAGGTCTAAAGTGACCACACCAGGTCCAAACAGACCACACCAGGTCTAAATAGACCACACCAGGTCCAAACAGACCACACCAGGTCTAAACAGACCACATCAGGTCCAAACAGACCACACCAGGTCTACACAGACCACACCAGGTCCAAACAGACCACACCAGGTCCAAACAGACCACACCAGGTCCAAACAGACTACACCAGGTCTAATCAGACCACACCAGGTCCAAACAGACCACACCAGGTCTAATCAGACCACACCAGGTCCACACAGACCACACCAGGTCTAATCAGACCACACCAGGTCTAAACAGACCACACCAGGTCCACACAGACCACACCAGGTCCAAACAGACCACACCAGGTCCAAACAGACCACACCAGGTCTAATCAGACCACACCAGGTCTACACAGACCACACCAGGTCTAATCAGACCACACCAGGTCCACACAGACCACACCAGGTCTAAACAGACCACACCAGGTCCACACAGACCACACCAGGTCCAAACAGACCACACCAGGTCTAATCAGACCACACAAGGTCTAATCAGACCACACCAGGTCCAATCAGACCACACCAGGTCTAATCAGACCACACCAGGTCTAATCAGACCACACCAGGTCTACACAGACCACACCAGGTCCAAAAAGACCACACCAGGTCTAAACAGACCACACCAGGTCCACACAGACCACACCAGGTCTAATCAGACCACACCAGGTCTAATCAGACCATACCAGGTCTACACAGACCACACCAGGTCTACACAGACCCCACCAGGTCCACACAGACCACACCAGGTCTAATCAGACCACACCAGGTCTAAACAGACCACACCAGGTCTAATCAGACCACACCAGGTCCAATCAGACCACACCAGGTCCAATCAGACCACACCAGGTCCAAACAGACCACACCAGGTCTAATCAGACCACACCAGGTCTAAACAGACCACACCAGGTCTAAAATGACCACACCAGGTCTAATCAGACCACACCAGGTCTAAACAGACCACACCAGGTCTAAACAGACCACACCAGGTCCAAACAGACTACACCAGGTCTAATCAGACCACACCAGGTCCAAACAGACCACACCAGGTCTAATCAGACCACACCAGGTCCACACAGACCACACCAGGTCTAATCAGACCACACCAGGTCTAAACAGACCACACCAGGTCCACACAGACCACACCAGGTCCAAACAGACCACACCAGGTCTAATCAGACCACACCAGGTCTACACAGACCACACCAGGTCTAATCAGACCACACCAGGTCCACACAGACCACACCAGGTCTAAACAGACCACACCAGGTCCACACAGACCACACCAGGTCCAAACAGACCACACCAGGTCTAATCAGACCACACAAGGTCTAATCAGACCACACCAGGTCCAATCAGACCACACCAGGTCCAATCAGACCACACCAGGTCTACACAGACCACACCAGGTCCAAAAAGACCACACCAGGTCTAAACAGACCACACCAGGTCTAAACAGACCACACCAGGTCTACACAGACCACACCAGGTCCAATCAGACCACACCAGGTCCAAACAGACCACACCAGGTCCAATCAGACCACACCAGGTCCAATCAGACCACACCAGGTCTAATCAGACCACACCAGGTCCAATCAGACCACACCAGGTCCAATCAGACCACACCAGGTCCAATCAGACCACACCAGGTCTAATCAGACCACACCAGGTCCACACAGACCACACCAGGTCCAATCAGACCACACCAGGTCTACACAGACCACACCAGGTCCAAACAGACCACACCAGATCTACACAGACCACACCAGGTCCAATCAGACCACACCAGGTCCACACAGACCACACCAGGTCCAATCAGACCACACCAGGTCTACACAGACCACACCAGGTCCAAACAGACCACACCAGGTCCAATCAGACCACACCAGGTCTACACAGACCACACCAGGTCCAATCAGACCACACCAGGTCTACACAGACCACACCAGGTCCAAACAGACCACACCAGATCTACACAGACCACACCAGGTCCAATCAGACCACACCAGGTCCACACAGACCACACCAGGTCCAATCAGACCACACCAGGTCTACACAGACCACACCAGGTCCAAACAGACCACACCAGATCTACACAGACCACACCAGGTCCAATCAGACCACACCAGGTCCAATCAGACCACACCAGGTCTACACAGACCACACCAGGTCTACACAGACCACACCAGGTCTAATCAGACCACACCAGGTCTAAATAGACCACACCAGGTCCAATCAGACCACACCAGGTCCAATCAGACCACACCAGGTCTACACAGACCACACCAGGTCTAAACAGACCACACCAGGTCTACACAGACCACACCAGGTCCAATCAGACCACACCAGGTCCAAACAGACCACACCAGGTCCAATCAGACCACACCAGGTCCAATCAGACCACACCAGGTCTACACAGACCACACCAGGTCTAAACAGACCACACCAGGTCTACACAGACCACACCAGGTCCAATCAGACCACACCAGGTCCAATCAGACCACACCAGGTCTACACAGACCACACCAGGTCTACACAGACCACACCAGGTCTACACAGACCACACAAGGTCTACACAGACCACACCAGGTCTACACAGACCACACCAGGTCCAATCAGACCACACCAGGTCTACACAGACCACACCAGGTCTACACAGACCACACCAGGTCCAAACAGACCACACAAGGTCTACACAGACCACACCAGGTCTACACAGACCACACCAGGTCCAATCAGACCACACCAGGTCTACACAGACCACACCAGGTCTACACAGACCACACCAGGTCCAATCAGACCACACCAGGTCTACACAGACCACACCAGGTCTAATCAGACCACACCAGGTCTACACAGACCACACCAGGTCCAATCAGACCACACCAGGTCCAAACAGACCACACCAGGTCTACACAGACCACACCAGGTCTACACAGACCACACCAGGTCTACACAGACCACACCAGGTCCAAACAGACCACACCAGGTCTAATCAGACCACACCAGGTCCAAACAGACCACACCAGGTCTAATCAGACCACACCAGGTCTACACAGACCACACCAGGTCTAATCAGACCACACCAGGTCTACACAGACCACACCAGGTCTAATCAGACCACACCAGGTCCAAACAGACCACACCAGGTCTAATCAGACCACACCAGGTCTAAACAGACCACACCAGGTCTACACAGACCACACCAGGTCTAATCAGACCACACCAGGTCCACACAGACCACACCAGGTCTACACAGACCACACCAGGTCTAAACAGACCACACCAGGTTCAAAATGACCACACCAGGTCTACACAGACCACACCAGGTCCAAACAGACCACACCAGGTCCAAACAGACTACACCAGGTCTACACAGACCACACCAGGTCTAAACAGACCACACCAGGTCCAAACAGACCACACCAGGTCCAAACAGACTACACCAGGTCTACACAGACCACACCAGGTCTAAACAGACCACACCAGGTCCAAACAGACCACACCAGGTCCACACAGACCACACCAGGTCTAATCAGACCACACCAGGTCTAAACAGACCACACCAGGTCCACACAGACCACACCAGGTGCAAACAGACCACACCAGGTCTAATCAGACCACACCAGATCTACACAGACCACACCAGGTCCAAACAGACCACACCAGGTCTAAACAGACCACACCAGGTCCAAACAGACCACACCAGGTCCAATCAGACCACACCAGGTCTACACAGACCACACCAGGTCCAATCAGACCACACCAGGTCTACACAGACCACACCAGGTCCAAACAGACCACACCAGATCTACACAGACCACACCAGGTCCAATCAGACCACACCAGGTCCACACAGACCACACCAGGTCCAATCAGACCACACCAGGTCTACACAGACCACACCAGGTCCAAACAGACCACACCAGATCTACACAGACCACACCAGGTCCAATCAGACCACACCAGGTCCAATCAGACCACACCAGGTCTACACAGACCACACCAGGTCTACACAGACCACACCAGGTCTAATCAGACCACACCAGGTCTAAATAGACCACACCAGGTCCAATCAGACCACACCAGGTCCAATCAGACCACACCAGGTCTACACAGACCACACCAGGTCTAAACAGACCACACCAGGTCTACACAGACCACACCAGGTCCAATCAGACCACACCAGGTCCAATCAGACCACACCAGGTCTACACAGACCACACCAGGTCTAAACAGACCACACCAGGTCTACACAGACCACACCAGGTCTAAACAGACCACACCAGGTCCAATCAGACCACACCAGGTCTACACAGACCACACCAGGTCTACACAGACCACACCAGGTCTACACAGACCACACAAGGTCTACACAGACCACACCAGGTCTACACAGACCACACCAGGTCCAATCAGACCACACCAGGTCTACACAGACCACACCAGGTCTACACAGACCACACCAGGTCCAAACAGACCACACAAGGTCTACACAGACCACACCAGGTCTACACAGACCACACCAGGTCCAATCAGACCACACCAGGTCTACACAGACCACACCAGGTCTACACAGACCACACCAGGTCCAATCAGACCACACCAGGTCTACACAGACCACACCAGGTCTAATCAGACCACACCAGGTCTACACAGACCACACCAGGTCCAATCAGACCACACCAGGTCCAAACAGACCACACCAGGTCTACACAGACCACACCAGGTCTACACAGACCACACCAGGTCTACACAGACCACACCAGGTCCAAACAGACCACACCAGGTCTAATCAGACCACACCAGGTCCAAACAGACCACACCAGGTCTAATCAGACCACACCAGGTCTACACAGACCACACCAGGTCTAATCAGACCACACCAGGTCTACACAGACCACACCAGGTCTAATCAGACCACACCAGGTCCAAACAGACCACACCAGGTCTAATCAGACCACACCAGGTCTAAACAGACCACACCAGGTCTACACAGACCACACCAGGTCTAATCAGACCACACCAGGTCCACACAGACCACACCAGGTCTACACAGACCACACCAGGTCTAAACAGACCACACCAGGTTCAAAATGACCACACCAGGTCTACACAGACCACACCAGGTCCAAACAGACCACACCAGGTCCAAACAGACTACACCAGGTCTACACAGACCACACCAGGTCTAAACAGACCACACCAGGTCCAAACAGACCACACCAGGTCCAAACAGACTACACCAGGTCTACACAGACCACACCAGGTCTAAACAGACCACACCAGGTCCAAACAGACCACACCAGGTCCACACAGACCACACCAGGTCTAATCAGACCACACCAGGTCTACACAGACCACACCAGGTCCACACAGACCACACCAGGTGCAAACAGACCACACCAGGTCTAATCAGACCACACCAGGTCTACACAGACCACACCAGGTCCACACAGACCACACCAGGTCTAATCAGACCACACCAGGTCTAAACAGACCACACCAGGTCTACACAGACCACACCAGGTCCAATCAGACCACACCAGGTCCAATCAGACCACACCAGGTCCAAACAGACCACACCAGGTCTAATCAGACCACACCAGGTCCACACAGACCACACCAGGTCTAATCAGACCACACCAGGTCTAAACAGACCACACCAGGTCTACACAGACCACACCAGGTCTAATCAGACCACACCAGGTCTAAAGTGACCACACCAGGTCCAAACAGACCACACCAGGTCTAAATAGACCACACCAGGTCCAAACAGACCACACCAGGTCTAAACAGACCACATCAGGTCCAAACAGACCACACCAGGTCTACACAGACCACACCAGGTCCAAACAGACCACACCAGGTCCAAACAGACCACACCAGGTCCAAACAGACTACACCAGGTCTAATCAGACCACACCAGGTCCAAACAGACCACACCAGGTCTAATCAGACCACACCAGGTCCACACAGACCACACCAGGTCTAATCAGACCACACCAGGTCTAACAGACCACACCAGGTCCACACAGACCACACCAGGTCCACACAGACCACACCAGGTCCAAACAGACCACACCAGGTCTAATCAGACCACACCAGGTCTACACAGACCACACCAGGTCTAATCAGACCACACCAGGTCCACACAGACCACACCAGGTCTAAACAGACCACACCAGGTCCAAACAGACCACACCAGGTCCAAACAGACCACACCAGGTCTAATCAGACCACACAAGGTCTAATCAGACCACACCAGGTCCAATCAGACCACACCAGGTCTAATCAGACCACACCAGGTCTAATCAGACCACACCAGGTCTACACAGACCACACCAGGTCCAAAAAGACCACACCAGGTCTAAACAGACCACACCAGGTCCACACAGACCACACCAGGTCTAATCAGACCACACCAGGTCTAATCAGACCATACCAGGTCTACACAGACCACACCAGGTCTACACAGACCCCACCAGGTCCACACAGACCACACCAGGTCTAATCAGACCACACCAGGTCTAAACAGACCACACCAGGTCTAATCAGACCACACCAGGTCCAATCAGACCACACCAGGTCCAATCAGACCACACCAGGTCCAAACAGACCACACCAGGTCTAATCAGACCACACCAGGTCTAAACAGACCACACCAGGTCTAAAATGACCACACCAGGTCTAATCAGACCACACCAGGTCTAAACAGACCACACCAGGTCTAAACAGACCACACCAGGTCCAAACAGACCACACCAGGTCCAAACAGACTACACCAGGTCTAATCAGACCACACCAGGTCCAAACAGACCACACCAGGTCTAATCAGACCACACCAGGTCCACACAGACCACACCAGGTCTAATCAGACCACACCAGGTCTACACAGACCACACCAGGTCTAATCAGACCACACCAGGTCCACACAGACCACACCAGGTCCAAACAGACCACACCAGGTCTAATCAGACCACACAAGGTCTAATCAGACCACACCAGGTCCAATCAGACCACACCAGGTCTAATCAGACCACACCAGGTCTAATCAGACCACACCAGGTCTACACAGACCACACCAGGTCCAAAAAGACCACACCAGGTCTAAACAGACCACACCAGGTCCACACAGACCACACCAGGTCTAATCAGACCACACCAGGTCTAATCAGACCATACCAGGTCTACACAGACCACACCAGGTCTACACAGACCCCACCAGGTCCACACAGACCACACCAGGTCTAATCAGACCACACCAGGTCTAAACAGACCACACCAGGTCTAATCAGACCACACCAGGTCTAAACAGACCACACCAGGTCCAATCAGACCACACCAGGTCCAAACAGACCACACCAGGTCTAATCAGACCACACCAGGTCTAAACAGACCACACCAGGTCTAAAATGACCACACCAGGTCTAATCAGACCACACCAGGTCTAAACAGACCACACCAGGTCTAAACAGACCACACCAGGTCTAATCAGACCACACCAGGTCTACACAGACCACACCAGGTCCACACAGACCACACCAGGTCTAAACAGACCACACCAGTGCCAAACAGACCACACCAGGTCTAATCAGACCACACCAGGTCCAAACAGACCACACCAGGTCCAATCAGACCACACCAGGTCTACACAGACCACACCAGGTCCACACAGACCACACCAGGTCTAAACAGACCACACCAGTGCCAAACAGACCACACCAGGTCTAATCAGACCACACCAGGTCTAAACAGACCACACCAGGTCTACACAGACCACACCAGGTCTAATCAGACCACACCAGGTCCAAACAGACCACACCAGGTCTACACAGACCACACCAGGTCCAAACAGACCACACCAGGTCTAAACAGACCACACCAGGTCTAAACAGGCTACACCAGGTCCACACAGACCACACCAGGTCCAAACAGACCACACCAGGTCTACACAGACCACACCAGGTCTAATCAGACCACACCAGGTCCAATCAGACCACACCAGGTCCAATCAGACCACACCAGGTCTAATCAGACCACACCAGGTCCACACAGACCACACCAGGTCCAAACAGACCACACCAGGTCCACTTACTTGTAACACTGTCTAAGCTTCCATTTCTTCTAAAGGTGGAATCCCTCCAATCTGTTCAAACATTTGTCCACATGTGAATCATTTACAGGAATGTCATGTATTTGATACGATACTTAGCGGTGCTTGTGAATCTAGCAGCAGAGTGAACACCAGGTCGTCATCTGGGCCCAGTTCCAGTTCTGATGCAGACACAAATGTCGTACCCCCTCAAATACAAGTTTCCGAAGGTAGGGGAAAGGAAATGAGGTTCACAACAACAGGAGACAAGCAGAGTTGAACCAGTTCCACGTAGTGGAAATGTGGCAATAGAGGAATTAGTAAAGAGTCAGGAGTTTCACTTTCACTGTACGACCCCCCAACTCCCCTGAACTGGGCCTGGCGTCATCTGTTCTTATTATTTGTACACACTGTATATGTTGTTTTTTTCTGTGCAGATGGAAATATAACAGACAGTTCATGCAAACACACCTGTTTGTACTCTTTTATTCTCTCACCCAATGAGAATCAGTGAGAGAATCGATAATCGTTAAATTCTTGTCAATTCCCATCCCTACACACTGTCAAAAGGAATCCTATATTTTGGAATAAATATTATTATGTTATAATATTTGTCTTTAAATGCATTTCAATTATGTGTACAGAACTTGAATCCAGGCAACAGGAGTGGTAGAAACAGTATCACACAACAGGCTGAGTTCTGACACTGCTCAGATGGAAATAAACACAAATGAAAACACAGCAGAACTCTTCCCCCTTCTTTTACTCTGGAACTTTAACTCATAAGTTTTTCAAGCTTTTTGTGGATTGCTGTGGTTGACCGTGCTGCAGTCAAATGCTAGATTTGTTGAAGGTGAGTAGTGGTGAGACTGAGCTGAGAGTGACGACTGCAGATCCGCCACACACACGTTCCACAAACAATACGTCAACAATACGCTGCTCTGGTTCCAAACTCTGCGGAGGGTGATTCTTGTTATTGTTTATAAATAGAGCTGTGCAGAGCTCGAAGGAAGACCCACTTTGTTTCCCCAGACAGGGAGAGGAAGCCATGTCTAATTTTGCTCTGTGTGACACCCGACCATTGTGCCTTATAGAGCGCTGGGGTGAGAGAGAAAGAGAGAGACGTTGTTTATGAATGTGAGTGTGTGGCAACTCCTCATATTGTGCTTTTCTGAGGCTGGGGTGTTTGTGTGGAAGGGTGTGTGGAAGAGAGACACCCTAGCATTGTGTTTGGGGAGGGGGAGGGTTTCAACGTGGTTTCATTGTTTGTCACTTCTGTCCTGATCGGTGAATTTTGATATAGGGGGTGGTCTATTTCACCCCTCTTGACTCGTATTCTTCTTTCCTTTCCACTTTTGTTATACAAAGAACACATTTGTAAGAGTCAGTTAGCATATTGAGGAAGTGAGGGTTGTGTCAGAGTTGACCCAGTGACACTCATCTGTGTCTTGGTTCCCCATGGGAAGTATTCTAGAGCCCCTTTCCCTCTCCCTCAATTCAAAATACACAGAATGTCACAGTATCTAACTCTGTTGTGATGTGACGCTGCGCAAATTCCTTTTTTTGTAGGTGCAGTCATTTTTGCACATGGAAGCCTTGTGTTTTTTTACCTCTGCCAGGAGGTATGGTGATCACTTTGATTTGTGTGTGTGTTTGTTTGTTTGTTTGTTTGTTTTTTAGCAAGATAACTCAAAAATTTATGGACGGATTTGAATGAAAATTTCAGAAAATGTTGACACTGGCACAAGGAACAAATGATTAAATTTCGGTGGTGATCAGGAGGGACGACTGATCTGCCTTGGTGGGGGTCTGCGCTCTCCGAGTGCTTTTCTAGGTTTGTTTGTGTGTTTGTGTGTTTGTTTGTTTGTTTGTTTGTTAGCAACTTTAGGGTAAAACTCTTCCCCCCATCTTTCCCAAATCTTCCCCACAGATAGGCCTAGGCCCTGGGACCAACCCATTCCATTTTGGTCCCAGTAGGACAAAGTTCAAGGTCACAGCAAGGTCACAACATCTACAGTTTTCCATCTGTGATTGAACAATTTTCCAAAATTCATAGAAAATTCCAAACGACTCTGATTAGCCTCCAATTGGATCCACCTGTAGCTTAGAACAATATCTTGTATGTGGAACTAAATTGTCCACATCCACTGTGGAATGTGGACTCTGTGGACATTTACATTTAACATTGAAAATCCCATTCACCACACATTTAAAATTAGAACTCAACTAATATTGATGGGAATTGAATATAATTTGACAGACACATGACTGGGACCAAGCTTCAACTTTGGACCAAATATCATTCTGCTCCATTTCTCTTCGGTTATGCTCTGTTGACTTTTGTTATTTTTTATGCACCATTTTCAAAAAATCATACAAAATGCAATTCGTGAAATACCATCATGAAATGTGTTTTGCACATCCATAGTTTAAACAGAAATAGTGGATCCACACATGCACACTGTTCAGGGTGCTTGGCGGAGGTTCGCGTTCTCTGAACACTTGTTTGTAGGTGCAGTCATTTTTTTGCCGATGGAAGCTTTGTTTTTTTTCTTTATTTTGTTTATTATGTTATCTGTTTGTAATTTGAGCCTAATCTCTTAGTCACCCATAGTTGCATTTTATGCCATGCTATTTTATGCTATTTTGTGATGCAAATTTGGCTTTTGCAAGTTTTGCTGATTATGATGAGGGGAGGGTTCACCTTTTTTTTCAGTGTGTCTCTGATGTACATTGCTGAATAATTATAAGCATTTTACAATTTCCAAAGACTTTTATCAGCAAATGAATCACATTCATGCAGAGCTGATGTGTGTGTTCATGTAATTGATCTTGATGTTAGGAATACATAACAATGCCAATTAAAAATATTCTGTGCCCTTCAGATGCATTCAAACTCGTGTAATAAGTCTTGCAGTGGGGGTTGGAAACTCAAGCCACCATTGCTCACCTACTGAAAATGGACTTCAAGGAAAGCAGCAAACATTGGTATTAGTTTCTTTAATTCCACCATTTAAAAACAACTCAACTTGTGTTTTTATTCAACTCACCTCATGAAACTGTATTAAGACTTAAAGCTCTCTGTTATCAATGCCATAGCCTGTCAGTGAAATGCAAGTGCTGCTGTTGACAGTTAGCTCAGCTGTTGAGTGGGGCATTCAGAGCCTCCATTTATGGAATAAAACAACAGTTTTCTTTACAATCAGCTGTTCTGTAGTTGGGACTGAGAAGTTACACAACCAAGACTGGCAGAGGATTCTGTCATGAAGTTTACTGGTACTTTACTGGTACAATGTCATGTAAGCCAAGGTTCTAATAGTTTTGGATTTTTCATTCTAGTTTAGTTTTATTTAGTTTGGACTTTTTTTCTCTAATTCAGTTCATTTTAATTAGTTTTTAGAGCAGGTTTGCTAGTTTTTATTAGTTTTCATTTTTTTCTAAATGCTTAGTTTTAGTTTAGTTTTAGTTTTGTCGTCTCTTTTCTCTTCTTCTCTGTCGTCGTATTCAAATAAATCCCAGACAGGACTCTGCTGCTTTCTCCCAACTTTAGTCTGCATGTTTCCAGGTAGAGTGGGGACCAGAAGACGACTGGAAACCACAAGTGAACACAAGTGACGGACCCTTAAATATCATATGGTGACAGCAGAGAAAATTGCTAGAGTGAAATAATTCACTTTCATATCAATCCGACATTGACGAAAACATAGGGAATTTTATCCATAATTTTTATACGTTTTAGTTAGTTTTATAAACACACAATACAGTTTCAGTTAGTTATCATTTTTTCTTTTAAGTATAGTTTTTATTTATTTCAATTAACAAAAATGTTTTTATAATTCTAGTTTTCGTCATTTCGTTAGTTTTTGTTAACGATAATAACCTTGATGTAAGCTTATTTTATCGAATGTTTGCATTAATCCAAATCAGCTAGCCTGTAAAAAGTGAGCTGAAGTCCCGCCCCTTCCAGGTTTACCCCATTGGACATCACTGCTGAAAAAAAAATTGCTGATGGTGAGGGTAATTAATTTTTTGACTCTGCTTGAATTACACATCATTTACACATATGATGTTTGCCATTTTAAAATACAATTTTACAAGTCAGGAAAGTCACAGTTTTTTGTCAAACTGTTGAAGTATCAGACATCATGTAAATAGAAATAAATACAAATAGAGTGTATGTAAATAGAAAACTACAAACCTGAATATCTTTGAGATGATGTCATCATAACTTTCTCCGTCTATGATGTGTTCAGAGTCACTAAAGATGTCTGCACCTTCAACGTGACCAGACTGGAGTGAAGTCCAAGGTGAAATCTGTGGAGGACATGGCTGTTCTGATGTCACATGAGACAAGACATGCAGTCTATGGAGATGCAATGTAAATATACACTAATTTCTGGATTTGAGTTAAATAAATGAATTCAGCCTCTTTGGAACGCAAACATGCACCTCAAAAAAGAAAGAGGTTGACATAAATAAGCATACATGCTGCTTAGCTTTTACCAGAACTGTGCTTATGCTGAGCAGACTTTTATTGTACTAGGACGTGAGACTTAACAAACAAATTTCTTTAAAGTCTATGGTCTGGAATAAAAATAATCCATAAGAGTATTTTTGATTGTTCGATCATTTTTGGCATACTTATCATTTAGCAAGAGTTTACATTTAAAATAATATCTTTAAGTGAGGTATATAACTATACTGTACATCAAGGGAGTGGCTTTGATTCTGACATTAGTGTGGACACTAAAGTGCTCCAAGGCAGCACTCCTGAAAGTTAATGTTGATTTGTGGTCGTAATTTCACGTCATGTTGAGCTGATCAAACGAACAAACAATCACAGTCAGAAAAAAAATTCAGTAATTGACACGTTTTTAATGAATGTCTGAATATTTAAAGACAATACAAGAATTTAATGCATTCTGCAAAGTTATTCTGATGACGAACATGTGCATTAATATTGAACCAACTGGGAATTTACAGCCTCTGCTCCTCTTCCTCCTCCTTGTTCTCCTCCTCTACCTCCTCCTTGTTCTCCTCCTTCTTCTCCTCCTCTTCCTCCTCCTCTCCTTCTCCTGACATAAATATGTTGATTCATGACATATGATCAGATTGTGGATCCACTGTTCATACAGTTTGATGGTCCAGTTACTGTCTGAGTAAAAAAGGCTTTTACTTTCAATTATTACATGGAATTTATTCCCAAAAATATGAATAAAATTACATCTAGAATCACATTTACAATCTGAGGTTTTATTGTATTTTCTCCACAAATTTTCATATGTGTGTTTTTAAACAGTTGCTCTTCCATAGAAATACATGAAAATAATAAATAAAGTAACTTTTCAAAGTGTTTCTGTTTGGTACTAAATAGTGTCTTTTCTTCAGTATCTGTGTTGAGCCTCTACAGTTCTAGACCCTTGAACTAACTTACACTGGGACTCCTATACAAGTGTCTTCTGTCCAGTTTTCTTTTCTTTGACGTCCTTTACATCCTAATTACCGAGCACACACACACACACACACACACACACACACACACACACACACACACACGTCCAAATGTCCATGTAAATGACTCCACTGATATTCAAATCTGTCTCGCTGATGTGACTCAGAACAAATACAAACATATTAAAAACTTCCGTTAGCGCTCCAACTAACAGGTTCCTTTTACAAGTAGATGGAGTGACAGCGGGGACAGCCAATCACATGTATGTTAGCAAAACCAAAGAGCCAATCGGAGAGCGACATTCATGTTAGAGGCGGGACTTCTAGCAGAGACCGACTGTTAACCCTTTGTGTGCCAGAATCATGGACTAAACACTACAGACAGCAGTTGGACTGATACTGAGTACACAGTAGTGGATGGATGTTGGTGGGGACGGGTCCCTAGAGTCCATACACAATTCTTCGCCCCTGCTGTACATTCATTTAGAAGGTTACCGAATTCAGCCAAACATGGAACCTGAGCCCAGATGTGCACTGCACCACCTGTAGTGCCTGTCAGACAACACAGTGGTCATGGCAGTTGTATTAATCCTGTCTGGTACATTTGATCTCTAAATTCAACAGGTGAATGACTCCCATATGTTGCTTCTAGTCCAGACAAATCTAACACACCCTCCAGATGACACAGATATGGTACCTACCAGCGAATATTCACTGGGACGTCATGATTAGCGCTTCTTTGAGTCTTTGACTGAAGTGTGAAGTGGGGGAGCAGTTTCCAGGGGTTTGGGTGGGACTCATGTCTGCAGTCAGTGAAACTCCTGGTGGGTGGTCACTGTTAGGAGAGAGGGAGAGAAACTCAGCAAGAACAAAGGCGGTTATTTAACTTTCATCTCAGCTTGAGGTAATTATTCGCTTTGAGTTTGACCCGGTCACGCTTTCACACTGGCCTCGCGGCCTTGGCAAACGACAATTTTGGCCTTGTTATGACACTGTATAAAATAAAGGGCATACAGGGTCGCTGAGACCAGAGAATGTGGCAGCATGTGACAGAAGTCATGAGCGATGTGTGAATTCAGCGCTCCAAGCCTGAAGACTGACTCAGACTGTGAGTCTTTGACACGACTGCGGTATGATCTGACATGAAGGTATACAGCACAGGTGTCAAACATGCGGCCCGGGGGCCAAATCCGGCCCACCAAATGGTTCAATCCGGCCCCTGGGATGAATTTGTGAAATACAAAAATTACACTGAAGATATTAACAATCAAGGATGTTAAAATATTTTTAGATCAGTTCAATCTAAAGTCGATCAGACCAGTAAAATGCTATCATAATAACCTATAAATAATGAAAACTGCTAATTTTTCTCTTTGTTTTAATGAAAAAAAGGTACATTACACAAGAATATTTACATTTACAGACTAGCCTTTTACAAAAAATGTGAATATCTGAAATGTCTTAAGAGAAGTATGTGGAATTTTAACAATATTCTGCCTTTTATTACATGTTTTGTGTATTTGTAGACCCACTGTGATGTGTAAGTTGTGATTCACATGTATAAATGATAAAATAAGGCATAATACTGTTAACATTGCATTTATTCCCTCCTCCAGGAGGTATTGTGATCAGTTTGCTTTGTGTGTGTGTGTGTTTGTTTGTTTGTTTGTTTGTTTGTTTGTTTGTTTGTTTGTTTGCAACTTTAGTGTAAAACTCTTCCACCCATCTTTCCCAAATCTTCCCCACAGATAGGCCTAGGCCCTGGGACCAACCCATTCCATTTTGGGCCCAGTAGGCCAAAGTTCAAGGTCACAGCAAGGTCACAACATCTACAGTTTTCCATCTGTCATCACTGAGACATTTTCCAAAATTCATCAAAAATTCCAAACGACTCCAATTAGCCTCCAACTGGATCCACCTGTAGCGTAGAACAATCTCTTGTATCTGGAACTAAATTGTCCACATCCACTGTGGAATGTGGACTCTGTGGACATTTACACTGAACATTGAAAATCCCATTTGCCACACATTTAAAATTAGAACTCAAAAAATATTGATGTGAATTGAATCTAATTGGACAGACACATGACTGGGACCAGACTCAACTTTTTCTGCTGAATGGAACAACCTGGAAACTGTAGAATTTAAACAGAAATAGTGGATCCACACATGCACACTGTTCGGGGTGCTTGGCGGAGGTTTGCGTTCTCTGAACACTTGTTGTTTTACTTAAGAATTTTCAGGTTGTTCATATTTGTTCATATTTGTTCGAGTACAATTCGTAGACTTAAACATTTTTATTACAGAATTTTCCTTTTTTCATTCAAAAGTCTTTATCCTATTATATATATATTACTTTACTGGTCTGGCCCACTTTAGCTCATATTAGGCTGAATGTGGAACTGAACTACCAGGAGTTTGACACCCTGGTGTACAGTATTCAGACGTGAGGAGAGAACCCATCCAAAGTGAATCACACACAAACTCCTAATCACTCATCTTTGCTCACTAATTCGATAATGAGCCTGAACTGTTGAAACATGTTTTAACGTTTGACATTTGACCTCGAAGGGAAAAAAAGTGCATCTCTGGGGCCTCAGCGGAGAGCCCCCCTCCCCTCTCCGGCCTCTCCGGTCCTCTGACCTCGGTAATGATGGAGGGGTCAGGAGTGAGGGGTGTGTGAAGAAACTGTCTACGTCTGCAAAGCGCGTGAGGAGTAGCTTGGGAACCAGAGCTCGCCGTGTGATCCCGTGAAATTGATCTCTCCAGAGGGGACCGTTGGTGTGTATTTATATTTATGTGCGGTTGAGTGTGTATGTGAGTGTACAAGGGGGTGTGACCGCGACAGGAGACACACCAGAGGAAACAGTAGATCCCTGCCGTGCCATGACCAGGGTGTCCTGTCTGCTGCCTGTCCACTGCAGGAATGACAACAGACAGTACAGAGGGAGAAGGCTCAGCCGAGAATGACTGCAGTGTTCACTGTGTCTGAGAGCCAATGAAGAGGAGCAAATCAGACACAAATGAGCAGTTCTCATGGAAGACCAAGAAGAACACTGTAAAAAAAATCTGTAATTTAACAGAATTTTCACTGTTTATTTCACAGATTTTTCTTGTATTTTCAAGATACAGGAAAATATCAATGAAATGACAAGAACAGACTGTGATTTTACATGTCAAATGTAAAATAACATGAAAAAACTGTAACTGTGAATAACCAGAAAACTTCAATTTTTAATAGAAATTTTTGCTTTTTTCACAGAAAAATACAGTTAAAACACATTTCCAAATGTATCATAATTTCACAAATATTTCTTTTCAATTTATGAGATTAAACTGTTAATTTAAAGTTTAATACTGTAAAAAAAAAACAAAAAAAAACAAACTGTAAAATTACTGACAATTAACCGTAAAAGAAGTATTAGTTCTGTCAGTTGAACCAGACTTGTTTGTTAATTGACAAATATCTTGTGTAATTACAGGAGGTTTCACAACAAAAATGTTGAATAAATGTATTTTTGTGAATGTATAACATGTATAAGCACTGATAAACTGTCCAAATACAGTTTTTATCAGTGGATTGGCAACTGAGTCTCATTGAAAATTATTTTTATATTTATAGGTAATTTGATTGTTTTAATACATGTAAATATTCTTTATTAAACATTAAAAAGTGAAAAAAAAAAAAAAAAAGCAAAATCTCATGTAAAGTTAGGGCAAAAAACTATATTTTAATTATGAAAATTACCATATTTTTATGAGATGGTTATTTTCTGTTATTTAACAGTATTTTTTCAGCGCCACAGCTACCGGAATAATACAATTTTTTGTTGTTTTTTTTTTTTTTACAGTGTAGAGGTCTCTACACAAATGTTGCTCAAATCAAAGACTACTTACAATCCTTAAAACATACATTTCAAATCATTGCTAGTCGTGAGACTTGGCTAACACATGAAAAAAGTTTTGATTTTGTGTCAGAAGGGTATGATCACCTCAGTGTGAACCGCCAAAATAAAAGGGGAGGGGGTGTTGCAATTTCTGTACAGAAAGAATTTCAGTGCAAGGAAATGGATAGAACGGTCGTTAATGAAATCATGGGGAGTTTGACAGTTGAGATTCATTCCACCAAGTTTCAAAGTATATTCCAGAGTTGCATATATAGAATACCTGGTTCTTACATGGAGACTTTTATGAATACTGCTGCTAATATTTTGGGGAAGGTTTGTGACAAAAGATTATTGTTTGTCTGTGGTGGCTTTAATATTGATTTGATGAAATGGAATCAACATAAAACGACAACAGATTTTTGCAATGTGATATTTAGTTTGGGGCTCTGACCCTTGACTGACAAACCGAGCAGAATAACTAAAGAAAGCACCACACTTATTGACAACCTTTTCACCAATGCTCAGACTGAGATCACAAGTGGCCTTCTCAGAAGTGGTATCAGTGACCATCTTCCCATTTTTTCAATCCTACATAAGTCAACTCTGTCTAAAGCTTTTTCAGCTTTTCCCTGTGACGGTAATGCTGTATCTTCTGCCCCTTTTTCCTCATTTAGTATATTTATCAGTCTCCTAACATTATGGAAGCCTTGCCTACCTTGTACAAAGCCGTTCTGATCTTTATCAACAAAATTTTTAATTATTTTCTCAGTCTCCTGGCCAGTATTTTACTCAAAAGTTTTGAATCTACATTAAAAAGGCAATCGGCCTAAAGTTGTCACATTTGCTTGTTTTTGGCAATAAAGTGATTAGTGCTCCTCTCAAGGATGTTGGAAGGATTCCATTGTGAAAGGACTCTTTAAACCAGTATTTTTCAACCTTAGGTGTGGGACCCCATTTGGGGTCGCCTGGAATTCAAATGGGGTCACCTGAAATTTCTAGTAACTGTTAAAAAAAACAAACAAAAAAAAAAAAAACTAATGAAAAATATATGGTGAGTTGAGAGAGACAATCACAATACATAACAGACATGACAAACTCTGAAACTGAAACTGAAGCACTGTGGAGTTCTTGTTTGTTCAGTATTAATTGTCCTCCTTGTAAATCACAGCTGGACTGACTGGACAGATCCTGACCAAGGAAAATCCCATTCTCCCTTTGTGCAGTAATCTACACCTGGATTTACTGCCTCTGTCCACAATAATAGACATGATATAGACTAAATGTCCTCTGAAATTAATGTTTATTTGCAACATAGTATAGCAAACTATTACATGATCAAAATCAAATGAATTTTTGCAAAAAAAAAAAAAAAAAAGTCTTCATTTTGAATGTCTGGGGTTGCCAGAAATTTGTGATGTTAAAATGGGGTCACGAGCCAAAACTGGTTGGAAACCACCGCTTTACGCATTTCTAATAACGGTGACATCAGTCTATATCCAGAGTCAGGAAACGGGCAGGAAACATCTCTGCAGACCCCTCACGGCCCGGTCACAACCTGTTTGAACTTCTTCCCTCCGGCAGGCGATACAGAGCACTGTACGCCAGAACAGCCAGACACAGCAACAGTTCCCCCCAGGCCGTCACTGATGAACACGTCCTGAGTCATCCAGTGTCAGTACCCCCTGACTCCAATTCACCCACTCACAAACTTATATTTGTACTCTGTAGAAAAACTCTGACTACTCTGCACTATGTATAAAAGTCTGACTAATTGTCCCTATAATAACGTATACATAAACTTTTATTTTGAATAGACCGGATCCCTGTACACATCCACTCACTGTAAAAAAAACTCCAGTTTGCACTCACTGTAAATAATATATACATAAACATGTATTTTTAATAGACAGGTTCTCTGTACACATCTACCCAGTTACTCATATTTATCTGAACTGTTCTCAACCCTTTGCTGTCCTTGTCTCTTGTCAAATGTTTGAATATATTAGGAATAAATGTTGAAGTGTGTTTGGGTTTATGTTGAAATTGTACATTACAAGCAAAGAAAAACTGCAGCCAATTTCCTTGTATGTGTCCACATACTTGGCCAATAAAGCTGATTTGGATTCTGATTCTGTTTGAATGTTTTGTAAACTTCAGTGGGTATCCCATCAGGTCCTGGTTTTCCCTCCTTTGATTCTGTCAATGGCTGTAGATAATTCCACTTTGGACCTATTTTTGAACTATGTAATTTTTCATAAAATTCCTTGAAGATTTTGTTTCTTTCAATAGAGGGTCTGCACATCTGTCACTTCCCCCCCAGGCCACGCCCCTCTCAGTCAGACTGAGTGTCTTAAACCAACCTGCTCAACATGACGGAGTATAGCAGTAAACACAGCCAGAGCAAAGGACCATGGGAAATCTGAAATGAAGGACAGTTGGACTGGACATGGATCTGTACCAGCTACCAAAGAACAAGTGGTCCATGAACACTGACATGTGGACACACATGGAGGATCCAGACCTGATCCAGGGGGGAGGGGGTCAGCGCTATTTGGACCTGAAACTAATATACATGGTTTCATCAGGACTGACAACCAGGGTCCAAAACTAGGCCCAGAACCAGCTGATCCAAAGGCTCCAAAACTAGGACCAGAACCAGCTGATCCAAAGGGTCTAAAACTAGGACCAGAACCAGCTGATCCAAAGGGTCCAAAACTAGGGCCCAGAACCAGCTGATCCAAAGGGTCTAAAACTAGGACCAGAACCAGCTGATCCAAAGGGTCTAAAACTAGGACCAGAACCAGCTGATCCAAAGGGTCTAAAACTAGGACCAGAACCAGCTGATCCAAAGGTCATTTCCAGTAGACCATGGACTGACCCCAGTGAATCTATGCAGGATCTACTGGGACTGAGCAGATTTACTGAGTCTAGTTCAGATCCAGTCCTTTATCCAACACAGATACTACTGCTGTGGACCAGCAGGGCACCACTGCATTCTGGGAAATTAGCAGATTTACACCACCTGGTTTAAATGAACACATTATTCTGATAATATTATGGCTTTATTGTCAGAATATGACGACTTTAATCTCATAAACAAATGATATTTTTGTTAAATTATGATTTTTTTTTATAACTACGACTTTATTCTCAGAACATTGTGATTCTTTTTGTATTTGACTTTATTCTCATAAAATTCCAGGTTTTATCTCCATATTTTCTGACTTTCTTCTGGTAGTGCCCAGTGTTTTTCTTTTCTTCTGTGGTCCTAATACTCCGTCGTAGCTTTATTCTCCAGTTCCTCCGTATTTGTAAAACTAGGTTGTCCTCAGTTTCAGTTCGTTTACTAATTATGTAGGAGCACAAGGTTCACAATCACAAAATGAGACAAAAACCAGGAAAGATCTGATCATGAAACCAAGAGCTGCACTAAGAAGGAACGTTAGCCAAAACAACAGGTCATTTCAGGTCTGACTGGACCCAAAAATACAGCAGAAATGAATGTTAGCTGACACCAAACAGGATCCACAGATCTAGGTTTGGTTTCCTGGGTTTGTGGATCCATCCCCTTCTCTTTTCTTTGTCTTTGGGTGTCTGTAAACGATAGCTCCCACTGCTTTAAGAACCTGAAAATACAATCAAACACAACAGCTCTGCCCCATTTTGGATTCAATATTGTTCTTCAGTTTAGACAGGACTGAAGCCAACGCTGTCACTCATCTGCCTCTGTCTGACACTCAGTGGGCGGAACCACGGTGACTTCTGCTAGCACTGACCAAGGTTCTAATAGTTTTGGATTTTTCATTCTAGTTTAGTTTTATTTAGTTTTGACTTCTTTTTCTTTAATTCAGTTAGTTTTAATTCAGTTTTAGAGCAGGTTTGCTAGTTTTTATTAGTTTTCATTTTTTTCTAAATGCTTGTTTAATTTTAGTATTAATTTTAGTTTAGTGGTCTCTTTTCTTCTCTGTCGTCGTATTCAAATAAATCCCAGACAGGACTCTGCTGCTTTCTCCCAACTTTAGTCTCCATGTTTCCAGGTAGAGTGGGGACCAGAAGACGACTGGAAACCACAAGTGATGAGAAGTGACAGACCGTCAAGTGTCATATGGTGACGCTAGCTAAAATTGCTAGAGTGAAATAAATCACTTTCATATCAATCCGACGTTAACAAAGATGAAAACGAAGGGAATTTTATCCACAATTTTTATACGTTTAGTAAGTTTTGTAAACACACAATACAGTTTCAGTTAGTTATTGTTTTTTTGTTTAATTATAGTTTTTATTTATTTCAGTTAAGGAAAATGTTTTTTCAATTCCAGTTTTCGTCATTTCGTTAGTTTTCGTTAACGATAATAACCTTGGCGGTGACGTCACGTGCATACCCTCCATTGGCTCCAAAATGTTTTCATCATTGTTCTGTAGTGAAGTAATAGGTCTTTTATTCTGCAGTAGTTTTCTATGTCATGCCAGCACTCTACCAGGTGTTTGACCTTGGTCATCGATTGTCTGTTTAAGTTGGAAAACACTTGACACTGCTTTTGTTGCGGATATCGCATTATATTGTGCTCTTAGCAGAATTAGTTTTTGGTGGGCATATCGAGAACCTGATTGGTAGTATTCCTTTTCTAATGTCTTTATTTCTGTTTCTAAGGATTTTACTTTTTTTTTTGGTAAGTTTCTTTGGCTTTAGAACTAGTAATGTTTATTATCTGTCCTCTAACGAAGGCTTCAAATGCTGTTGAGAAATTTGGATGAGAATTCAGAGTTCATGTCGTCAATAGCTTTCAGAATTTCTGTCAAAGTGCAACCAGACTTCTCTGTTGTAGTATTATTGTCCTGCTCCGATAGTCTTTTTGGCACCAATGCTAACAACAACGCCATCCCTGGCTTTAGCCTCCATTGTCTTGTTGTTAGCAGTGAGCTTGGATTTGACACTTGGTGTTGAAAAATTAGTTAGGTTAGACCAGGGCTGTCAAACTCATTTTAGTTCAGTTCCACATTCTGCTTAATTTCATCTGCATTGGGCCCAACCAGTAAAATAATAACATAATAATATAGAAATAATGTCAACTCCAAACTTTTCTGTTATAGAGTGAAAAAAGTAAATTTACATTATGAAAAGGCTTACATCTACAAACTATCCTTTCCAAGAATATGAATAACATGAACAAACTGAAGAAATAAGTGTAATTTTAATATTTTTCTGCCTCAGTTTATCATTAACACATCTACATTAGAACTTACAGATCACAGTGGATCTACAAACACACAAAACATTTAATAACAGACAAAAAATTGTTCTTCTTCTTACTTCTCTTAAGACATTTCAGGTTGTTCATATTTGTTCAGGTTATTCACATTTTTTGTGAAATTATACTTTGTTTTAGTGTAAATACATGAAAATATTTACATTTACTAAGAGAAAAATTTGGAGTTGTCATTATTAGTATGTTATTATTTTAGTATTTGATGCATCTGACCACTGCAGATTGAATTGGTCTTAATGTGGAACCTGAACTAAAAGGACTGTTAATATCTGAGTGTAATTTTTGCATTTCTCAAATTCATCCCAAGGACCAGACTGGACCCTTTGGCGGGCTGGATTTGGCCCCCAGGCCGCATGTTTGACACCTGTGGGTTAGACTGATGCGTTCAGCCATGGTTTGTCTTCTTTTGTAACATCTGTTTTCCTTAAAAATAATGTTATTTTGGGTTGAAAGTTGTATTTGAAATAGGCTTTTTGAAATGACTGTGATTTCACCAGCAGAGCAGACCTGCACACATCCTTTCAGTAAGCCTCCATATGCGCAAGTCCTCAGGTTTCTATCTAAGACTAATTCAAATGAGCTAATTTGATGTAATGACTTCTGATGTGATTATGCGATTTTATTTGATAACAGTGGACTGTTTTTTGGTTTAAATTCATTGACATCATTTCTTCCACACTCATCACATACAACAGTTTTCCATTCAACTTGAAATGAAACCTCTGATTTTAAAGACTGCATGTGACTTTTTGATATTTAAAAAAATTTTCTCATCAGTATAAATGGAGAACTTATGTGTGTACCATCATCAATGTACGTACAACATGTTATTATTAAATATTCCAATTCAGCACACAAAGTCAGATCAAACAAGTGGTTCCAGGCACAACAAAGCCCGCCCCTCGCACTTATTGTAGCTTATTTTGGTACTGATCCAGCTGATGTCATCATGTCTATGCGTGTGCTGATGTCAGCATATCAATTGTCTCTATAAATGTGCCAAGTTTGAAGTAAATTGATACAAAATGTATGTTTTTATAGACGTGTGAAATTTCACCCACTATAAGTAAATGGGAGAAAAATTTTTTTTAAAAATTCATTAAGAATTTGAACTTTGACCTACTTTTCCCAAAATATAATCACATCCATTCTGAGTAATCAGCAATCTATAAACCCAGTTTGGCATGAATTCAACCAACAGTTTTGCTTTGACAGACATGTGAAATTTTATCCATTTTAAGTAAATGGGATTTTTTTGAAATTTTTTTTAATATTCATAAAAAAAATTTACCTTGGACCTACTTTTCCAAAAATGTAATGACATCTATTCTGGGTCACTGGCAATCTATAACGCTAGTTTGTTGCGAATTCAACCAATAGTTTTGGCGCTACAGACCTTTGAAATTTCGGCCATTTTATGTAAATGGGAAAAAAAAGACTGTGAAAATGCATAAAAAAATTTGAACTTTGACCTACTTTTCCCAAAATATAATCAGATCTATTCTGGGTCACTGGGAATCTATAAACCCAATTTGATATGAATACAACCAATAGAGTCTTAACAATCAAACAAACAATCCCAACCAAAAACAATACCCCCATGCCTCCCCTTGCGGGGGGGGGGGGTAATTATAGTAATATTTTCTGATGGTCCTTCTATAAATTTGGTAAAATATAACTTTGGTTCTAAGGCCTCAAAATGTATTATAGTTCTTATGGTTAACTAAAAGGTAACACTAAAATTAACAGCAAAAAATAATGTACTTTAAATAGTTTCATAAGCACAAAAACGAAACAAACCTCAATGAACAGTACAACACAAACTAATATGAAACAGAATATCACATCAAACCAACTTCATTCCTCCTTTGTGTTAATGGTTAGGTTGTGACCTTCAGTAAAATGATGTATGTATGTATGTATGTATGTATGTATGTATGTATGTATGTATGATGTAGCTTCTATAAATCAAGACCTTCCTTTTAACCCTTTCATGCATAGGTCACTCCAGTGGTCAGCTGTTCTCCAGCTGTTCTCTTGTATATTCATGGGTTTTGTTGTTTTAGTTCCATATCAGCCAACACAGTAAACACTGATGCACCATCCCATACACTGTAACTCAGACCATTACTGTAACTTTGCTGTTCTTGATAAACCTGATCTGCTCTAACATGTTTGAGTGGAAATCAGTTCTTATTTGTTAGACAACAAGGTTTTTTTTTCATTTTATCTCCATGAAGTGAGTAATTACTAGCATTAGAATATGTTAAAATGTGAGAAGACATCAGATTAGCAGCATTAAAAATGTTTTTATTTCATTGTTTTCATATCTCTAATATTTCTATCTCTATATTTCATATCTCTAATATTTCATATTTCTAATATTGGGTTTTAAACACATGTTTCTTTACTTCAAAATTTAAATGCATGGATATTTTTGTAACTCCATAGGAAAAAAAAAAAAAAACTCAATCACATTGTTTTTTTCATGCCTAAGGGGGAATAAAACACTGAAGAAAAAAAATCTTGACTAAGGTTCTCATAATTCGTGCATGAAAGGGTTAAAATCCGATACATCAAGCAACACTAAAAGTAAAGAAAAGTCAACTAAAACGAGCCAAAATTGTTTGCCCTTTTAAAACTGAAACTACACTTAAATTCAAATCCAAACAGATAGATTGAGTGAAATAACTCCTAGTCACTAAGTCAGGGTTCTCAAACTCATGTTCTTTCAGGTTCCACATTCAAGCCGATTTGATCTGCAGTGGACTGGACCAGTAAAATAATAACAGAATAACCTATAAATGATGACAACTGACAATTTTTCTTTGTTTTAGTTAAAATCTATCTATCTATCTATCTATCTATCTATCTATCTATCTATCTATCTATCTATCTCTCTCTCTCTCTCTCTCTCTCTATATATATATATATATATATATAAATATATATATATATATATATATATATATATATATATATATATATATATATATATATATATATATATACAGTACAGGCCAAAAGTTTGGACACACCTTCTCATTCTTCACATTTTCTTTATTTTCATGACTATTTTCATTGTAGATTCTCACTGAAGGCATCAAAACTATGAATGAACACATGTGGAATTATGTACTTAACAAAAAAGTGTGAAATAACTGAAAACATCTCTTATATTCTAGTTTCTTCAAAGTATCCACCCTTAGCTCTGATGACTGCCTTGCACACCCTTGGCATTCTCTTGATGAGCTTCCAGAGGTAGTCACCTGAAATGGTTTCCACTTCATAGCTGTGCCTTGTCAGGGTTACTTAGTGGAATTTCTTGCCTTATTGATGGGGTTGGGACCATCAACATGACCATCAACAACATGCATGTGTTGTGCAGAAGTCAGGTTGATGCACAGCTGACAGCCCTATTGGACAACTGTTAGAATGCATATTATGGCGAGAACCAATCAGCTAAGTAAAGACAAACGAGTGGCCATCATTACTTTAAGAAATGAAGGTCAGTCAGTCTAGAAAATTTCAAAAACTTTGAATGTGTCCCCAAGTGCAGTCGCAAAAACCATCAAGCGCTCCAACGAAACTGGCTCACATGAGGACCGCCCCAGGAAAGGAAGACCAAGAGTCACCTCTGATGCTGAAGATAAGTTCATCTGAGTCACCAGCCTCAGAAATCGCAAATTAACAGCAGCTCAGATTAGAGACCAGATGAATACCACACAGAGCTCTAGCAGCAGACACATCTCTACAACAACTGTTAAGAGGAGACTGCGTGAATCAGGCCTTCATGGTCAAACAGCTGCTAGGAAACCACTGCTCAGGAGAGGCAACAAACACAAGAGATTTATTTGGGCCAAGAAACCCAAGGAATGGACATTAGACCAGTGGAAATCTGTGCTTTGGTCTGATGAGTCCAAATTTCAGATCTTTGGATCCAACCGCCGTGTCTTTGTGCGACGCAGAAAAGGTGAACGGATGGATGCTACATGCCTGGTTCCCACCGTGAAGCATGGAGGGGGAGGTGTGATGGTGTGGGGGTGCTTTGCTGGTGACGCTGTTGGGGATTTATTCAAGACTGAAGGCAACCTGAATCAGCATGGCTACCACAGCATCCTGAAGTGACATGCCATTCCATCCGGTCTGCGTTTAGTTGGACCATCATTTATGTTTCAACAGGACAATGACCCCAAACACACCTCCAGGCTGTGTGAGGGATATCTGACCAAGAAGGAGAGTGACGGAGTGCTGCGCCAGATGACCTGGCCTCCACAGTCACCGGACCTGAACCCAATCGAGATGGTTTGGGGTGAGCTGGACCGCAGAGTGAAGGCAAAAGGACCAACAAGTGCTAAGCATCTGTGGGAACTTCTTCAAGACTGTTAGGAAACCATTTCAGGTGACTACCTCTGGAAGCTCATCAAGAGAATGGCAAGAGTGTGCAAAGCAGTCATCAGAGCTAAGGGTGGATACTTTGAAGAAACTAGAATATAAGAGATGTTTTCAGTTATTTCACACTTTTTTGTTAAGTACATAATTCCACATGTGTTCATTCATAGTTTTGATGCCTTCAGTGAGAATCTACAATGAAAATAGTCATGAAAATAAAGAAAATGCAAAGAATGAGAAGGTGTGTCCAAACTTTTGGCCTGTACTGTATGTATAAAATTATGAACATGCTTACTTTTATAAACTATCCAAACAAAAAAGATGTGAATAACCTGAAAAAACTGAAATTTTGCAATTTTAACCATATTATGCTTTCAACTTATCATTTCTACATGTGCATTATGGACCAGATCTACAAAGACACTAAACACTTACTAAAATTCAGAAAACTGTTAAAATTGTGCTTAATTTTCTTTAATGACATTTCAGGTCATTCGTATTTGTTCAGGTTATTCACATTTTATTGTTACAGGATAGTTTGGAAGTGTAAATATTTTCATAATTTAATGTTATTTTTGCACTAAAACAAAGGAAAAAAATTGAGGATGTCATTATTAACTATAGGCATAATGTAATATTATTCTTTTCACGTCAAACCGAGAAGAAAATCTGCAGTCCTTCTTTTTTGTCGGTTCTTCTGCTGTTATTATTTGACTGCAGATCATATTGGTCTGTATGTGGAACTGTAACTAAAATGAGTTCCACAGCCTGGACTGTGGAATTTTTGCACTTTTGCCCCGTTTCCACTAAGTGGTATCGGCTCAGCTCAACTCGGCTCGGCCTTTTTTGCGTTTCCATTACAAAAAAGGACCTGGAATCTGGTACCCGGTACTTTTTTGGTATCACCTCCGCCGAGGTTCCAGGACTGGAGCCCAGATACTAAAATGTGACGTGTACACACTGCAGACCACTGATTGGTCAGACAGTTTTCTCTGTGACCCACCGTTTTACAAAAAACAGATGCGTTAGTGGACAGTAAATATAGCGGTACATTAATCCACATGATAACAGCCCAAAACTACACCATGGTCGGTCCAGGAGATTCAGTCTTTGGTGGCCGACGTAAAAATTCAGATGAGACAACATGCAATGAGCGAGTTTATCAGCAACTCTCTGAACAGACGACACAGAAATTACGCGCTGCATCACTATGTAAAGTCGGTAGTATCTTGTAATGGAAACGCTCTCCAGGAATACCGAGTCGAGCCGAGTCGAGCTGGTTCCACGTAGTCGAAACGCGACATTAGTAAATTCATCCTAGGGGCCGGATTGGAACCTTTGGTGGGCCGCATTTGGCCCCTGGGACACATGTTTGAGACCCCTGCACTAAGTATTCATGTTGGCATATGGTGATGTCCTCTGTCTTCTTTGGTCTCACCCCGGTCCAACACCATTTAAGTGGAATTTAAGTGGATTTCCAGTGGATAGACAGTAAGTTCAAAAGGCTGGACACATGAGAAGAGCTTGTTTTTACGTGTGTGTGCGTGCGTGCGTGTGTGTGTGTGTGTCAGTATCTCTGACACAGAGACCCCTCTAGTGTCGGTGTCACTGCTCCTCTTTCATCTCCGGCATCTGCTATTCTTCTTAGAGCTCCCTGACCGAACCTCGGCTGTCTGTCTGTCTGCTGCGCCTGTTTAGATGTGACCACTTCAGTCGTATCTGCAGGCTCATTATGGCAGCTACTAAACCAATTCCTCCTTGTGCTTATTCAATCACAAAGGATCTTGTGAGCTTTTTGGTTTTTTGTGTGTCTGTCTGCTCCTTCTCAGGGATTTTGTGCAGACATTGCAAAACAATCAGATCTATTAGTTGGGACTTGTGATGTCTGATCCCTCCTCTTGTACATGCATGGGGCCTGTGTGGAAATGTGGCACACCCTACACAAAAATTCCTTGAGGTTTGCACAAAAAAGGACAGACAAAAAAGGAAAAATTAACCCAAAATCCAGTTAGCTAAACCTTTGAAGTAGTTTGACAGATGTCTCTATGAATCCAAACAAATGTAATGTGATATGAGGGATTGGGATAGAAGTGGAAGTGTCACGTCAACTACACAGAACTCACAAATTGCCTTTTTTAAGGAATGAAACGATGGAAATGTGAATCAGCTGTGCACAGTATGAGCTGCTTGATGTTATCATATTAAATATTTTTCAATTAATAACAGTACTCTGCACAAGTCTTCACCGGCTTTTTTTCTGTGGGGATGTAATGAGTACATTTACATCTCAACAAGAAAATGTAGGAGAAACTATATATGCAAAGTTTTAAAACCCCAAACAAAAACTCTCCTGGGTCGTAAAACATTTCACAAGTCATCCTCCTTCAGAACATGTGACTTCTCCCTCAGACTTTGGCAGTCTTATTTTTTCTACAGTATCTGACCAGTTGATCCCATGACTTGTATAACAGCCTGATCCCAACCCAGGGTACCAGAAAGGGTGCACATACAGATAAAAAATAATAATGCTCTGTCAAAAACTCAGACAGGCCATTTTATTTGTCTGACATTTCTCTTTTAAAGTCTAAAATCTGTGTGTATTCTGGTGTCTCCTATAAATGTGTCAGGCTTGTACCCCTGTCAGATCACACATTCTTGGCTGTACGGACACTCCAGCCTAACAGCCTCCATATTTAATGCCTACACACATATACAAATGTTTCAGACCTCAGCAGAATCATGCATTGTTTCTTGCATAGATGTGGTGTCCAAAGCATGCCTGCTGAAAAATTCCATATATTGACAGAAACAGTCAAATCAGAGCCACATATTTAGAATGTGGTGTACGGACACTACTGGTGTACGGACTCTAGCAGATGTGAATGGAAATGTGTCTGAGCACATGGTGGCATCTGAGTTCCATCTGGAACTAAGTCTTCCTGGTACAGGAGGACACAAACATGTGGAACCAGTGAGAACAGTAGATCTGTAAGGCATAGAGTCCAGATTAGTGATGGAAGTATATTGGTGTACGGACACTCCAGGAATTTGAACAACGCACCATTGAAAACATGCGCTTCCACGTAAACATCCGTTTGACACATTGTTCCAAATGTTGTGCAGCATACCAGGGAGCAGAGCCACATCTGTCTAGTTGTGCAGATTTAGTCCTAAGAATACTGAAAGAACAGGTTCCCATTCTATTATTCCAATTAAAGGGCTGGAAAAGAAGGGGTTAACAACAAAATGGTGGATTGTCTTAATACTGAAAATAAGAATTGATAATCAAACAGCTGTTCAACAAAAAGGATCAATAAATGAAAAGCAATGTGATGTGTGTATTCTGTAATAAAAAAGACACAGGAGTTGAGTAGGAATTATTTATTGTGTTACAAAACATTATGGACAATCATTTTGCTCTGTTATAACAATAAAATTGTGCACATGTTTTCATTCATTGGGTCGACATTTGATCAGTTTTTATCCGATTTTCTTCAAATTTGGAGGATTGACAGATCTAGTAATAAGATGGACAAAGAAGCATTTTGGGAATGGTTTTGGGGGGGATCTGTTTGAATAGTGATTAAGAACTGATGCAAATATACTGGTACACCTGGATTGTGATCAGGCCAATAATGATTTTTTTTCTCCAGAAATTTCAGTTTTTAATAGTGTTCACATATACTAGCCGACACAAAGACTGAGAAATGCACATGCAGGGTGACTGTAACTTTAAGAGTACCAAAAACAAATTAATAAAATTCTATAGTGAAGTCTATAGTTTCTGAAAGATGATGAAAATCCAGCATTCAGACAGATTAGGCTTAAAGATAAGGTGATGTCTTTCAGTTTTAGTCACATTAGTGACACATTATCTTTACAGCAATTTAATTTAAGGAAGCAGTCACATGTAAGGTTTGCTAAGGTAATGGAGTTGACTTTGAATGACAGTTATTAGATATTCGTTAACATTTAGTGTTAATTAATTGTTAATTATGTGACTGTATTGCTTCTGTCTCGGCCAGGTCAGTTAAACAGATGAGACAAATAAACAGGTGAGTTAAATAAAAACGCTAGGAAAAATGGTCACAAGGGGAAAAATCAGCCATGAGACCAAAACAGTTTTTTGTAAAGTTTTGTGAACTTGGAACATTTAATGTGAAGGTCTGTTTGGTTTTATCATCTGCATCAGCTTCATTTTCCAGCCCCAGATAATGGAAGTTATAAGTGAAATTCAGTGAGATTATATGAACAATACCTCCAGCAGCAAGTGTACTATTTTATTGTGATGTTTTTTTCTTCTTTTATAAATGTGTTTTTCCCTTAAAATGGATATAACATCTTTGAAATTAGATGAAATGAACTGGACCATTACACTGAATAAAATGAATGACAGATTTCTTTTAATGTATTGGAAATATTTCATACAATGTACACACACATCAACTAAACATACAACTGTTTTTGATATTGTATGTTTGAAGTGTTGTGTTGTGTTGTGTTGTCATGAAGCAGTTTGTACTTTCCAGATGAGATGCTAGAGTTCTTCAGCCACACTGAAAGTCCAACCCAGGTTTGTGGGAAGTCACACTCTGCGTCGCTGAGCTATGAATGTATGACTTACATGTTGTTATTACATCACTCAAAGCCCAGATTCAAAACATTAATTAGACAGACTTCCCTGCTTGTTTGCTTTTGGACTTGTGAGTGACGTGTGTATGCATTTGTGTGCACGCAGGCGTGTTTAGACTTGTGGCTGAACACACATACGTGCACTCGTGTGCATTGTGTGTTTGGTTGCTATGACTTTGTATGAGCATGTGCTCAGTCACTGGGTTTTGCAGTGTATATGTGTGTGTGTCACAGAGTGGTTCGCCCAGTGCTGATTGCTGTTTATTTGGTCAGTGGGTTGACACAGAGCCTAGCAGTCAGGAGCTCCACTGACAGCTCTGTTTTCATTGGGTCGCTACAGCCCAGCCTACACTAACACTGGGGTCACACTCTTCCCTGTGTCCCCCGCACCCTGAGACTCCTACCCCAAGCTTCCTGCATGTGCTTTCCAAATAACACACAGTAAGTCACTGCAATTGCAACAAGACGGTTTTCACAAGTGAACAGCAGAAACACACTGCCCGGCCAGAGTCGCACATGCAATATTTCACTGCACCATCTTTGGTTTAGATTACAGGACACATTCACTGTCACATCTTTTTTGCCACATAATGCTGATGTAGTGCCACAATAAGGGTCATAATATTTTTTCCAGTGGTGGGCCATCAGGGCCTGCAAGGCCTTCTCTGCTGGCCTAAAAAAGATCTGAATCACAGACTGATGTTAATTATATTTTTGTCCATGAGTAGCACTACGCTCTCAACATGCAGGCTTACTGGTGGTCCCTAGAATCTCCAAAAGTAGGATGGGCGCCAGAGCCTTCAGCTATCAAGCCCCACGATTGTGGAAGCACCTCCTGCCTCAGTCTGGGAGGCAGACACCCTCTGTCTGTTTAAGAGTAGGTTAAAAACGTTCCTTTTTGATGAATCTTAGAGTTAGGGCAGCTCAGGCTGCTCTTAGTTCTGCTGTAGGCTTAGATTGGTGGACACTTATCTGGATACACTGAGCTCTTCTCTGCTCCTCCTCCTCTATTACCTCCTCTCTGCTCCTCTTTCTCCCTGACTTTTTCTCTCCTAATTCTCTCTTCTGTTTACGCCCCAGTGAATACATGTTACTGACCTGACTTCTTCCCTGGAGTCTCTGTGCTTTATCGCCTTACAGGTTTTCCCTGGATCATCACAGGTTTTCCCAGGATCATCTCTGGACCTGCTGCTGTGGTCCTGCCTCTCTCCACCTTCATCATCATCACTCACTTATCCATATAGTTATGATAGTGTTTATTATATAGTTCCACAGATGTTCTAGTTCAGTTATCTGTGCATCAGCTGCATCCATGTGTCTCCCCCTACCTCCCCCCTCTCCCCCAGTCTCCCTCTATCTCTATCGCTCTCTCTTTTTCTCCTCCTTTTCTCTCTCTCTTTAATCCTAACTGGTCAAGGCAGACGGCCATCCTCCTCAGTCTGGGTCTGCTCCAGGTTTCTGCTGTTAAAGGTAGTTTTTCCTTCCACTGTCACCAGTCACTAGTGTCTGCTCCTGGAGGATTCTGTTGGGTTTCTGTAAATTGGCTTAGAGTCTGGTTCTGACCAACTCTATATGTAGTGTCATGAGATAATGTTTGTTATGATTTGGCGCTATATAAATAAAATTTGATTTGATTTGATTTATTAAATAATTCCAAATGTCTGTCTGCTTCCTTTCATAGCTTTTCCCCTGGTTCTGCTGCTTCCACACATGTATTTTCATATTAAAACACTTACCCAATCACATTTCAGTCATCATTTGTTGCCAGGCAGGGTCAAAATCAAAGAAGTCTGCCTGGAGGCCTTCACAGTCAGTTCTGCAGGCCCTCTAGCAAAACAGAAGTCTCGATCAAACTGTTGCTTCAACCAATCAGATTTTGAGTTGGCGACACCAAGGCCCTCTATCAGGTGTACAGTAATGTCAGCGTATTCACACCCTGTGATTGGATAGTCAGAAAGCAGACTAGCCAAAGCTAGCAACTGCATCTGTGGCGGGCTGCATGAACAGAAATATAGTTGTGTTGGTTTAACAGCTGTTTTGTCAAAACACAACGGCTGAAGGAGGAGAAGAAATGGATTTGGATGCAGATTTATTGTCAAGAAAAGCTGGACATTGTTAAGAAAGGTCGGAGAATTCCGAAGCTAGCAAGACAGTCACAACCAGGAAAAGGATTTGTCCATCACTTTCACTCCACTAACTACGAGCCGTACCCCCGGTACCTGGTACCCCTGGTACCCGCGCAGATAATCTGTACAACAGAGTAGTTGAACTGTTTTTGAGGACAGGAAGAAGGATGGATTTTGTGTACAAATAATCAGAATTTTTGGTGAGTAAAGTGTTGCTATTTTCCTGATTAATATTGCAAGTTGATGAGGTTATTACTGATGCTTTTTTCTGTGTGTCGCAGCTGTAGCTGCAGTAGAAGGAGACTTGTGCATCCCAGGTTTGTTGATTCAGTGAAGGCTTTTATTGTGGCTACACCAGTTATCTATCTGCGATGCAACGGCTCTTTATACTGCATTTACTGCAGAATTAGATGGTTTTTATAGCCATAGAAAAGTTATTAATGGGTGGACTGAGTCAGACAGAGCACTACTGAAGGCCTAGGTGTGAAATGCATTATCCACCACTGATTTTTTTCATCCATAGTTGCATGAATTTTTGATTTTTGATGATGGAGAATTGGACCGCTTCATCAAGTCTTCATCACATCCCAAAAATAGAGTCTGGACTTTATGGAGGCTAATCCATGTGTGAAAATGATGTCTCATTCTCCCTGAACTGTTCTGTCACCAGCCTGATGATCCTGATCAGTCCTGGCATTGTCCAGTCTGTTTGACATTAGAGACATGAGAGGACACTGACTGCATCAGTTAGAGTTCAATAACCTGTTACAACTGAAACATTATTAACCACTGCAGTACTTAACGATGGAAGGATCTGAACTATTTGCTTAGTTAAATTGAGTGAATGTCTCCTGTAATCAAAACCAAAGGTGGTACAGTGAAATATTGTATTTGTGACTTTTTTGGGGCTGGGCAGTTTATGAAAGAATATTCACTGAACATCCCTTAGGGCGTTTTCACACTGAGTGTCCACATCTGTATCCAAGTATGTTGGACCCCAAAGTTCACTTAATTTTATCAGTGTGAATCTAAACGTTCCGTGCGTGAGTACCGTACACGAGTCCAGCAGAGAAGGTAGCCCTGGCTGTGTGAAAGCAATTCGTAACCGAGACCAGAACTGACCTAATCACCCCTCCGACAATGGAAATGACCTAATTGCCACGAGACCATAGACGACACTCCTGTTGTCTCCTGAAAAAGCCTCGGATCTGCGTGGCACGGGCTTGCCTTATCCACTGAACCACTCTGTGATATATCAGGGACAATGAAGGTCCCTCTTCTTCACTTTGCCTCCAACAGGCTAACAGATAGACAAGTATTGCCTTTCTTGCCGCTATTGCAGACAAACGAACAGAACAGTTGCTCGGTTGATGACGTAAGGGTTTGTCTTCTTCTGACTTCGTTTGTTGGATAGCAACAAAATTCCTTCCACACCACCACCTACTGTTTTGGCCTTGTAACACCCACTCGTACTCGGGCACGGGCCATGGTACGTGCTTGTAAATGCAACATCTGCAGGGAAGGTAAGATATCCAGGTACAGCGCGGATCTGGATATCCAGTGTGAAACACCCTTAGTTTTATATTGGCTGCAAAACTGGCTTCAACTACCACAGTACCTTTTGGTAGTTTGCATTCTTGATGAACGACTGATTGAAACCTTTTGTTATTGAATGTTGACATGGGGCTGTGTTTTTGTCTTTGTCCTTAGAACGTAAAATGTAGTTTAAATGTAGTGTAGCAATAAAACACTGCATTGAAGCTAAGGTTTGACTTGACTTTGTTTATTTGAACACAAGGGCCCAGGTAAAAGTCAAGAAAACACACAAACAACACCATACAAAATTGGGAGTCATTAGAACCCTCAACTACAAAGCAAAAGAAATTCCTACAGAGGCTGAAGGGAAGAAGAAGGAACAACAACAGGTTAAGGAAGCACTTAAGACATGTGGTTCCCTTAACTGGGCCTTCCTTAAAGCCAAACCAAGGAATCAAAAACCCACAAACAACACAGAAGAAAAGCCAGAAAAAAGGAAAAGGTATTACTATTCCATCCACAGCTGGAGTCTCTGAAAAACTACGAAGGATTTTCAACCAGCACAATATCCTGGTGTATTTCAAAGCCACCAACACCCTGAGACAGGCCCTGGTGCATCCCAAAGACAAACTACCTAGGGGGAAGCAAAGCAATGGGGTCTACGCTGTTCAGTGCAATGAGGAATGTATGGACTTCTACACAGGAGAAACCAAATAACCCCTCCATAAACACATGGCTCAACACAGGAGAACCCCACCTCAGGCCGGGACTCTGCAGTCCTTCTGCACTTGAAGGAAAAAGAACACTCCTTTGAGGACAGCAATGTCAAAATATTGGCATGAGAAGACAAACGATTTGAGAGAGGAGTCAAAACGGCCATTTTTGTGAACGTATAAGATCCTTGCCTTTACTGATGTCGTCTGAGACACTACTGATCAAAAACATCAACAACAGTCCTGAACAGTTTTCAGCTAACAACCTTCCACACTTGGACTCATCTGAAAACAAACAAACCCCCCCGAAGGACTTGGACAACGACTCTCCCCCTCCTCAATGACTCTGAAACTTACACACAATACCCATCAACAACCCTGACCCCCCAGGACTACACCCTCCCAAGTTCATTAGCATATGGATCAACACCGACACAGGCCACTCCCCCACGGGTTTATAAGTCCATCAGTCACCATTCTATTCTATTCTATTCTATTCTATTCTATTCTATTCAAAGCAAACGTACAAAGCTTAGTATCCTACTATATAATGCACGTTCTGTGTCCGTCTGTCAAATCGATGTTGCAGCGCAGGAGGGCGTTTGTACAGGTTTTCCTCAGCCTTCACAGGCCAAACTCTCCAAATGAATAGAAACATGACCTGACTGTCTACTAGGCACAGTTTTACGTCCGTATTCAAATGTTGTGAGGTATGCTGGGCTATTTTAACAGGGTCTCACCTCACCACAGACCGGGTCCCAGCTAACCTCAGACCAGGTCCCAGCTCACTTCGGACCAGGTCCCAGCTCACCTTGGACCAGATCCCAGCTCACCCCAGATAGGGTCCCAGCTCACCACAGACCAGATCCCAGCTCACCGTAGACAGAGTCCCAGCTCACCACAGACCAGGTCCCAGCTCATTACACACCAGGTCCCAGCTCACCACAGACAGGGTCCCAGCTCACCACAGACCAGGTCCCAGCTCACCTCGGACCGGATCCCAGCTCACCACAGACTGGGTCCCAGCTCACCTCGGACCGGGTCCCAGCTCATTACAGACCAGGTCCCAGCTCACCTCGGACCGGATCCCAGCTCACCACAGACCGGGTTCCAGCTCACCTCGGACCAAGTCCGAGCTCACCACAGACCATCACAGGCCCGAGGGCCGCCAAACTCACCAAATGAATACAAACATGACCTGACTATCTACTAGGCACAATTTTCTGTCTGTATTCAAATGTTGTGAGGTATGCTGGGTGATGTTAGCCTCTCATGCTATCGTACAATTGCACCACGGGTACAATGCCACTAGTAGTATATAACACACATTATACTGGTCATTGTCACTCATTAAAGCCAGTGTGTTTGGTGTGTTTTGTGTTTTTTACTTAAGGGGATATGAAATGTGTTCTACACTGAGACATAGTAGGAGATAGTGTTGCACTGCAACACTGAATGCCACTTTCAATAAAATGAACAGTAACAGCAACAAAACAGCATAGAGCCGGCTGATACAGTCAAAATATTGCAGTTAAAGGCTTGAGTGAAAGTTGAAGAAACCAGATAGTTTCATAAATATAGAGGTAGAACATTGAAAACAATTAATGATATGGAAATATAAAACAATAAAAGATATTAAATATTTAACAAATAATCATGCATGAGGATATAAGTCTGAGTTTTATTTTACAGTAGGCTCTGTATATAATTGATGCAAGGATTGAATGGAACTTTTAATTTTGTTGTACTTGTTACAGTGACTGTAAAGATATTGTATTGTATTGTAGTTATAGATGAAAACATACACTACCTGGTCCAAAAAACATCCTGCAGTCTATTTCATTTGACCTCCTTTAGCTTTGATTTTGGCACATATTCACATTAGCATAATTTCTATAAATATATGCAATGTCACAACATTTATTTACATAATTTTTCCAGATCCATAATGATGTTGAACCTAGACCTGACCAACTGAAGCAGCCCCAGATCACAGCTCTGCCCCCAGTAGGATGGTACCGTTGGCACTAGTCCTGATGGGTAATCACTTCATCCCCTTCTCTTCTCACTCTAATGCTCTGGAACAGTGTCACTCTGGATTTATCAGATCACATGACCTTTTTTCCATTGAAACACAGTCCAGTATTTATGTTCTACATGAAACTGATGGTTGATTAAGTAATGGGAAGCTACTCACTGCATCAGTCAGGGTTAAAGAACCTGTAGCAGCTGAAACATTAATCACTACAGTAACTATCCACTGGAAGGATCTGAATTACTGGTTTAGGTAAATCCAGGTGGGGGCAGTGAATTTATAACTTTTATTTCCCATTTATGCAATAAAATAAGAAATATTATTATGTGTTTATGTAAATCACATTATATTTGTTCAAAATAATTTAAAGCCAGAAACCAAATGATTTAATAATAATAAGTATCAGTCCTATTATGGTATATAGTATAGATATGTTTAGACTGGGAAGGTTGTTAATTTTATTAATTATATAAGGAGAAGGGGTGGAGTTTATAAGTTGTACTTCTTCTCACTCCTTTTCGAATATGTATTATATGTCTTATGTTTAAGTGTTTTGCTTATTTTTCTTCTTCTGTTTTGGCATTCATATTCGAAATCAATCAATCAATTCCCCTAAATCTAACAAACTGGATCATTTTGTCCCCTTTTGTAAGTGTTTGTTCATGCCGTGTCTTCAAACACTCAGACATTCTGACTTTCATCTCTAAGTGGCTTAAATAACATAGTTAAAGTAGGACACTGTTGATTTTCTGTCGCTGCTCGACATCAAAACTGACCAAACAAGACCCTGCTCATCCAGAAATTAAACTTTTCAGCAGTTCAGTATTTTCCACAGACTTTGCTTTCTGATTTGAACAAATCGGTTCTTTGATTTTCCGGCTCTGAAATGTCTTAGCTCATGACTCGTCATGGTCGAGTCCTCGCACACACTGATGAAAGATAAGCTCACACACAAACACTCACACACACTGACACGCACAAGATGGTATATGGTACATGAGCACTTAGTCAACCATGTAATGTGACTCTGTTTCATCCAACACACACTGGTAAAGGGGTCAGCGCTTTGCCGTCTGGTGGTCCAACCCCCACCCCTCCCTCACACTCAGCCTGTGGTTGCAGCCTGCCATCGGAGCGGACTACCGTTTCTATCTGGTCATCGCTGACCCTTACACACCATGCAAAGCACACACACAGCTCTCTGTGTCCAGCTGACATCTCTGTTTACCAAGACGAAGTAATGATGAGGGTATTTAAGAGCGAGGGGTGGGGTGGGAGGTGGAATGGAGTTTGCAGAGATGGGCTGGCTGTGTGTTTGTGTGTGTGTTCCTGCTGTAACGGCTGCTCCCAGCCATCCACACAGCTGTCTGCTAGACACACTCGCACACACAAACACGCATCGTGCGGCTGTGAGAGATCTCCCCCACGACTGCTTCCCAGGCCTGTGACTGAGAGAAAGGAAAGGAGGGGAAAAGGCTGGGAAGGATTAGACACTCCCACACTGAAGCATTATGTACTTTATACGCACATACAGACGCAAGAATTCACCTGCATCAATATGAGCAGGTTAATTCAGACCAGACCAAAGTCATTGTCTTTGTTCCACAAAAACACAGATGAAGTGTCATCAGTCATCTGGAAACTGTTCCTCTAAAAGCTAAAAATCAGGTTCTAAATCTAGGGCTAATAATGGACTCAGACCTAAACTTTAACAGACTCATTAAATCAGTTCCATCATCAGCCTTTGACCATCTCAGAAACACTGGTACAATCAGAGGTTTACTGTCTGAACCAGACTTAGACAGACTTATCCATGCATTTATCTGGACCAGGTTAGACTACTGGAACGGCCTTCTGACTGGACTCTCTAAACCAGCTGAAGACAGCTGCAGTCCATCCAGAACGCTGCTGCTGGGGTCCAGACTAGAACCAGGAAGGACCACCATGTCAGTCCTGTGCTCAGATCTGTGCACTGGCTTCCTGTGGCTCAGAGAATAGACTTTAAAACAGCTCTGCTGGTCTACAAGTCTGTCCATGGTCTAGCACCAAAGTACATCTGGGACATGTTGGTCCCATATGAACCACCTCAGACCCTGAGAACCTCAGAGACTGGTCTGAGAACCTCAGAGACTGGTCTGAGAACCCAGAGACTGGTCTGAGAACCTCAGAGACTGGTCTGAGAACCTCAGAGACTGGTCTGAGAACCTCAGAGACTGGTCTGAGAACCCCAGAGACTGGTCTGAGAACCCCAGAGACTGGTCTGAGAACCTCAGGGACTGGTCTGAGAACCTCAGGGACTGGTCGTCTGCTGGTGCCCAGAGTCAGGACTAAACAGGTGAAGTTGCATTTCAATTCAATGTGTTTCAGTTCTGTGTGTTTCAGTTCTATGTGTTTCAGTTCAATGTGTTTCAGTTCAATGTGTTTCAGTTCTATGTGTTTCAGTTCTATGTGTTTCAGTTCTGTGTGTTTCAGTTCTATGTGTTTCAGTTCAATGTGTTTCAGTTCAATGTGTTTCAGTTCTATGTGTTTCAGTTCTATGTGTTTCAGTTCTGTGTGTTTCAGTTCTTTGTGTTTCAGTTCAATGTGTTTCAGTTCTATGTGTTTCAGTTCTATGTGTTTCAGTTCAATGTGTTTCAGTTCTATGTGTTTCAGTTCTATGTGTTTCAGTTCTATGCAGCTAAACTCTGGAACAGTCTTCCTGATGACGTCAGACAGACCTGAACTGTGACAGTGTTTCAGTTCAGGCTGAAAACAGCTGTTCAACTGTGCATAGAACAACTGAAAGGGTTCTATCTGCACTCTTCTCTTTTACTTTGTTTTAATTGATTATTATTGATGTTTTATTGATTATGTTTTAATTATAATTGTGTGTTTTTAATCTGTCTCTTTTCCATTTTTGTAAAGTACTGTGAATTGCCCTGTGTACGAACTGTGCCATGCAAATAAATCTGCCTTGCCTTGCCAGGTTTGTTCAGAGTATTTACAGGTTTGTCATGGCCACTCTTGACTACAACCCAGTGTAATTCAGTTTTATTTATATAGTGCAGGGATTAAAGCAAAAATTTTTCATCTGACTGAAAATTTTCTTCTGGTCAAAATCATTGGCCACTATTAAAAATGATGCAATACAATACTACTATAGCGTACAAGATTATATGGTCAAATTTGGCAATACTGTAAAACACACTGAATGGGAGAGTGTACAGGTGTAGAAGATTAGTAACATGGATAGAAAAAATGTCATGAGTAGTATTGGTGGGGGGTCTGGGGGTCCTCCCCCAGAATATTTTTAAAGCTTCAGGTCAGTTTTGGTGCTCTGTGGTTAATTTTAAAGGGTATGAAAACCTTTGAAGCAAGAGGAAATAATAACTAGAAGAAAACCTTACTGCAAAAAATGAGTGAAAAACTTTTTATTTAACAATTTAGGAACTCCTAAAACATAACTCCAACTCCAACAGCACATGAATTTTGGGGAAAATGTCTGTGTAAATGTAACCCTAACCAACTAATCTTGTATTTTTTCTGCTTTTTGGCACTGCAAATACCAAGGGTGTTACTCATTCATTCAGTTTTATCTTCGTACTGTACCACACAGTTAGAAATAAGATGCTAAATGGGTCAAAATAAAGCACTTATGCAGTCGGGCGCTTTAACTGCGTAAGGCCGCGGCGCGCACAGCCGCACAGACGGGAAGGGCACATACACACAAACACAAACACACACACTAGTCATATACCGGTAAGAGGAGATAAGCTATGAACCCAAACATGAAGGTCCATGTAGATCAGTTCTGTCTTCTTCCCTTTTCGCTGTGGTTCTTTCATAATGAAAGCTACTTGTTAGCACTAAACTAAAGTTAGGCTGGAGGCCGAACTTCGGTAAAGCTGAACTTGTCCATGTGTTTCTGAGGCACAGAATGAGCAGCGTTTCCTTCCAAACAGAAATAGTCATCAATCTGTCCTCCCGACATAAAAATAAAGAAGTCATCTTATTATCATCACTGTTAAACCTATCAGCCCCCTGTGCCTGTGTTCAACACCTGCAGACCCAGGACAGCAGACCCAGGACAGCAGACCCAGGACAGTAGACCCAGGACAGCAGACCCAGGACAGCAGACCCAGGACAGCAGACCCAGGACAGCAGACCCAGGACAGCAGACCCAGGACAGTAGACCCAGGACAGCAGACCCAGGACAGCAGACCCAGGACAGTAGACCCAGGACAGCAGACCCAGGACAGCAGACCCAGGACAGCAGACCCAGGACAGTAGACCCAGGACAGCAGACCCAGGACAGCAGACCCAGGACAGTAGACCCAGGACAGCAGACCCAGGACAGCAGACCCAGGACAGCAGACCCAGGACAGTAGACCCAGGACAGCAGACCCAGGACAGTAGACCCAGGACAGCAGACCCAGGACAGCAGACCCAGGACAGGATTGCGGTGCCGACTGGACTCCGCGAAACACATGGGGAAGTTACTTCAATATGACTTTTTTCCCCCCTCAGTTTTTCCATTTGACGGAAATCCGTCATGGTGACGGAGAACTTTAATCCCTGATGTATTGCCTTTCATAATACATGATTATCTCAAGGCCTTAAAAACACTACAGAAAAGAAACAAGAAATCCTCTGAGCAAGGGAGTAGGTTTGATTCTGACATTGGTGGGGACACAAATGTCTGGTCCAGTTTCGACCAACTCGATATGTAAAGCATCATGAGATAACTTTTGTTATGATTTGGCACTATATAAATAAGATTTGATTTGATTTAACAAAAGTACTCCAAGGCAGCTCTCCTAAAAGTTGATGTTTTTTGCATTTGCGATCATAATTTCACATCATGTAGAGCTGATCAAACAAGCAAAGAGTCATAGTCAGTCGGTTCGAGCCATTTAGGCACCCTAGGTGAGATATGAATTTGGTGCCCCCCCCTTAAAAACACACACAAACACACACACACATTCATATGGGGGGGCACGAAGAGGAGATACATGAAACATGAGAGGAGATGCACAAAGCAGCCAGCAGTAAACCACATAGAAACATATATAAATCAAATAGAAACATATCAAACAGCCAACTAGCTGTAAACCATATAGAAACAGATATAAACCACATAGAAACATATATAAACCACATATAAACAAATATAAACCACATATAAACACATATAAACCACATATAAACATATATAAACCACATATAAACATATATAAACCACATATAAACAAATATAAACCACATATAAACAAATATAAACCACATATAAACATATATAAACCACATATAAACAAATATTAACCACATATAAACAAATATAAACCACATATAAACATATATAAACCACATATAAACATATATAAACCACATATAAACAAATATAAACCACATATAAACAAATATAAACCACATATAAACATATATAAACCACATATAAACAAATATAAACCACATATAAACATATATAAACCACATATAAACATATATAACCCAGTTCAGCAGCAGTAAACCACACACCTTAGCAGATATCGTATATCTTAATCATCTACAGTTCCATTATTAGCTAACTTTGCTTCAGTTCAGTTCAGCTAGCTGTAGCTAGTAACATCAAATGTTTTTTAACATTATAAAAGGTCACATATCTATACCTAATTGGATTATTTTATCTGCCTCCTCTTCTCTCCTCTTCTAAACTGTGCAGCTAAGGCCTTGGAAGGCCTTTTCATGGTGATAAACTCTGTGTGACTGTCATTCAGCTCTGCTCTGTCTCTGCCACTCACACACAGTGAACACTGGTCTGGGAGAGCTGACCTGAGAAATTACAGGGGGGTCGTTGTTGGGATTTTTTTTCCTGTCATTTCTTTATTTTTAAGACAACTAATGAGAAATGATCATGTTATCAGTTATCAGCCTATGCCACTAACCGGCCCTGCATGCACCAACACGCATACGCACGCACACATGCAGGCAAACAGACACATGTACAAATATACATGTAAATGACACTGATATTCAAATCCGTCTAGCTGATGTGACCCAGGCAGAACAAATGCAAACATGTTGACAATTTACGCTAAACGGTTGGAGATACGAACTGTCTCCTGTCCGGTCCAACTTTTTGTTTTTTTCCTGTCTGGTCCAATGAGCGGATAACTGTTTACAAGTAGATGGAGTAACAGCGGGGACGGCCAATCGCATGTACGATAGCAAAACCGCAGAGCCAATCGGAGAGTGAGAATTAGGTTAGAGGCGGGACTTCTAGCAGAGACCGACTATTAACCCTGTGTGTGCCATAATCATTGACTAAACACTACAGACAGCGGTAATATTGGTAGGGACAAAACAGTTGCTCATTGTTGACCAGCTGTGTGTCTGTGTTGTTCCTCCGCTGTCAATATGATGACGTCATCATATGACAAGTCGACTCGACTTTGACTTTATTGACAAATAAGTCAATCTGAGAAAATCTGGAGTCACTAATGCGTTTTGATTGGCCACCTGAATTTCTGCCCTCAACATGTAGCTCATGCGGTGAGTTTTTCACTTCATGAGGTGAAAAATATCAAACATGTTGCATCTTCGCTTCAAGGCCTTGTACTCACCAAAAGTTAGACGCACACAACAAGCTATCTGCTGAGCAAATGGTCTTGAATTACTTTTTGCTCAGCAGATAGCTCCAGTTTGTGGCAGGCTTTTCAAGCGAACACAAACAGATTTGTCACGTAAATGGTCACATCCTCCCTGAAATCGTAGGCTTCGCTTGTGGAATTGTTTTCATTGCAATGCTATTTTAGTTATTTGTTGAAGCCTCATGGTATTTCGGACATGTTATGTGAAAACATGCAACAGACTCAAGAATATTCCCCATGTTTATGTTTGTATGGGCACTTTATGCTGTATTTGTTATCCCTTCAGATGGAAATAAACAGCTGGAGTTTCACAGGCACAGGAGTGGCTTTGCTGCCAGTAGAGTACTTCCAAGTGTCGCTGCAGGCGTCTCTACATAGCATGAATGCCCTATAGATTCAACAATAACTTCAACTTAATACTTAGGCAGCAACTTTGACAAAACATGCAACCCAGAGTTCACAGAGCAACATGAGGAAAACACACAAAAAAGTTTCATATGATTTAATAGATGTAAAATTCCAAAAACAACACAAAAACACACAAAATGGTTAAGCTGATTTGGACTACAGTAATATGTTTCAGTGTTTTAATCAAAGTATACTGTAAGGAAATAAAAAAAGACCAAATGCAGAGAAAAGAAATTCACTTGATGAGATGAAACTCCCTGAAAAGCAAAAGTTGTGACATCCCTTCAATTGTTCCAGACCCCAGATTTCATGTTTGGTGTTCACCACACATGTTTGCTTTGTAGCTTTTTTTACTGATTCTCATGATTATTTTGGAGAATGTTTAGGCGACAGCGGGTTCCTCTCTGTGTATGTTTGTGTGTGTGAGCAAGTGCTGCTGTTGTGGTTAGGGATGCATAGTTCTATGAAGCACAGCATTATAGGCAAGGCTCGAAGAAGTAGAGGGGGTAGTGGTGGGTTTGTTGTGTGTATGACAGTGTGGGAGCGAGACACAGAGGAGAGACAAAAACACGGAGACAGAAAGAAAATGAGGAAGCACTCAAGGCTAAATTAAAGGGAACAGAGAGAGAGAGAGAGAGAGACACTCATGCCAAAACAAAACATGTACAACCCAGTCACCACAAAAAATGTTGCCATTGTATGTTTCTGCAGACCATGGACATGTATAATCTGAACTTAATTTGTCAGTGAGGGATCTGCTTCTTTTTGCTTTTGCTCGGTAGACAGGAGGTGGATGTGGTGGATGATAGCTCCACAGAATGGGACAGGAGTTCTCATGTCAACTCCTGAAAGTTTTTAGCCAATCAAAGTACTTCGGTCAAGTTTGGAAGAGATTGTGGTTTAGATTAACTATCAATAAGTACAAGGCTGAATTTATTATTTGCGATGTCTTTTGTCAAATTTTTGCTAATCATTTATACATGAAGGTTAAGTGTGTAATACTTAGTGACATCTACTGGTGAAATTACAGATTGCAACCCACTACAAAACCCTGCATAACTCTACAGTGACTGCATAAAATGCTCAAGTCATGTTCATTATGTCGTGTTTCCGCTACGTGGTACCGGTTCTACTCAACTCAACTCAGCTTGGCCTTTTTGCATTTCCATTACATAAAAGGACCTGGAATCTGGTACCCAGTACTATTTTTTTGTACTTGCTCAGCCGAGGTTCCAAGGCGGGTGAAGAGATTCTACAATGTGACGTGACCACTGCAGACCACTGACTGGTCAGAGTTGTCTCTGCCTCATTGTGCCATCAGTGCTTTGAGCCCTGGGTTTTGGTCTACAGGGATGATCTGTCATGTCTGGGTTTGGGGCTCACGCAAGATGGCGGGGCTTTCTATTATTTGGACTAACAGCTGCAGTAGTGTGTAGTAGTATATCTACTGTTAGTACTAGTATTTGTAGTAGTAGTATATCCACTGTTAGTACTAGTATTTGTAGTAGTAGTATATCCACTGTTAGTACTTGTATTTGCAGTAGTAGTATATCTACTGTTAGTACTTGTATTTGTAGTAGTAGTATATCCACTGTTAGTACTAGTATTTGTAGTACTAGTATATCCACTGTTAGTACTAGTATTTGTAGTAGTAGTAGTATATCCACTGTTAGTACTAGTATTTGTAGTAGTAGTATATCCACTGTTAGTACTAGTATTTGTAGTAGTAGTAGTATATCCACTGTTAGTACTAGTATTTGTAGTAGTAGTATATCCACTGTTAGTACTAGTATTTGCAGTAGTAGTATATCCACTGTTAGTACTAGTATTTGCAGTAGTAGTATATCCACTGTTAGTACTTGTATTTGTAGTAGTAGTTGCAGTAGTAGTATATCCACTGTTACTACTTGTATTTGTAGTAGTAGTATATCCACTGTTAGTACTTGTATTTGTAGTAGTAGTATATCCACTGTTAGTACTAGTATTTGCAGTAGTAGTATATCCGCTGTTAGTACTTGTATTTGTAGTAGTAGTATATCCACTGTTAGTACTTGTATTTGCAGTAGTAGTATATCCACTGTTAGTACTAGTATTTGTAGTAGTAGTATATCCACTGTTAGTACTAGTATTTGCAGTAGTAGTATATCCACTGTTAGTACTAGAATTTGTAGTAGTAGTATATCCACTGTTAGTACTTGTATTTGTGTATTTGTAGTAGTAGTATATCCACTGTTAGTACTAGTATTTGTAGTAGTAGTATATCCACTGTTAGTACTAGTATTTGTAGTAGTAGTATATCCACTGTTAGTACTAGTATTTGTAGTAGTAGTATATCCACTGTTAGTACTAGTATTTGTAGTAGTAGTATATCCACTGTTAGTACTTGTATTTGTAGTAGTAGTATATCCACTGTTAGTACTAGTATTTGCAGTAGTAGTATATCCACTGTTAGTACTTGTATTTGTAGTAGTAGTATATCCACTGTTAGTACTAGTATTTGTAGTAGTAGTATATCCACTGTTAGTACTTGTATTTGTAGTAGTAGTATATCCACTGTTAGTACTTGTATTTGCAGTAGTAGTATATCTACTGTTAGTACTTGTATTTGTAGTAGTAGTATATCCACTGTTAGTACTAGTATTTGTCGTACTAGTATATCCACTGTTAGTACTAGTATTTGTAGTAGTAGTAGTATATCCACTGTTAGTACTAGTATTTGTAGTAGTAGTATATCCACTGTTAGTACTTGTATTTGCAGTAGTAGTATATCTACTGTTAGTACTTGTATTTGTAGTAGTAGTATATCCACTGTTAGTACTAGTATTTGTAGTACTAGTATATCCACTGTTAGTACTAGTATTTGTAGTAGTAGTAGTATATCCACTGTTAGTACTAGTATTTGTAGTAGTAGTATATCCACTGTTAGTACTAGTATTTGTAGTAGTAGTAGTATATCCACTGTTAGTACTAGTATTTGTAGTAGTAGTATATCCACTGTTAGTACTAGTATTTGCAGTAGTAGTATATCCACTGTTAGTACTTGTATTTGTAGTAGTAGTTGCAGTAGTAGTATATCCACTGTTACTACTTGTATTTGTAGTAGTAGTATATCCACTGTTAGTACTTGTATTTGTAGTAGTAGTATATCCACTGTTAGTACTAGTATTTGCAGTAGTAGTATATCCACTGTTAGTACTTGTATTTGTAGTAGTAGTATATCCACTGTTAGTACTTGTATTTGCAGTAGTAGTATATCCACTGTTAGTACTAGTATTTGTAGTAGTAGTATATCCACTGTTAGTACTAGTATTTGCAGTAGTAGTATATCCACTGTTAGTACTAGAATTTGTAGTAGTAGTATATCCACTGTTAGTACTTGTATTTGTGTATTTGTAGTAGTAGTATATCCACTGTTAGTACTAGTATTTGTAGTAGTAGTATATCCACTGTTAGTACTAGTATTTGTAGTAGTAGTATATCCACTGTTAGTACTAGTATTTGTAGTAGTAGTATATCCACTGTTAGTACTAGTATTTGTAGTAGTAGTATATCCACTGTTAGTACTTGTATTTGTAGTAGTAGTATATCCACTGTTAGTACTAGTATTTGCAGTAGTAGTATATCCACTGTTAGTACTTGTATTTGTAGTAGTAGTATATCCACTGTTAGTACTAGTATTTGTAGTAGTAGTATATCCACTGTTAGTACTTGTATTTGTAGTAGTAGTATATCCACTGTTAGTACTAGTATTTGTAGTAGTAGTATATCCACTGTTAGTACTAGTATTTGTAGTAGTAGTATATCCACTGTTAGTACTAGTGTTTGCAGTAGTAGTATATCCACTGTTAGTACTTGTATTTGCAGTAGTAGTATATCCACTGTTAGTACTAGTGTTTGCAGTAGTAGTATATCCACTGTTAGTACTTGTATTTGTAGTAGTAGTATATCCACTGTTAGTACATGTATTTGTAGTAGTAGTATATCCACTGTTAGTACTAGTATTTGTAGTAGTAGTATATCCACTGTTAGTACTAGTATTTGTAGTAGTAGTATATCCACTGTTAGTACTTGTATTTGTAGTAGTAGTATATCCACTGTTAGTACTTGTATTTGTAGTAGTAGTATATCCACTGTTAGTACTTGTATTTGTAGTTGTAGTATATCCACTGTTAGTACTAGTATTTGTAGTAGTAGTAGTATATCCACTGTTAGTACTAGTATTTGTAGTAGTAGTAGTATATCCACTGTTAGTACTAGTATTTGCAGTAGTAGTATATCCACTGTTAGTACTAGTATTTGTAGTAGTAGTATATCCACTGTTAGTACTAGTATTTGTAGTAGTAGTATATCCACTGTTAGTACTAGTATTTGTAGTA
>NC_043967.1:584163-596361 GCF_902148855.1 Sphaeramia orbicularis
CTCTGAAGCAGAAGCTGTCCTCACACACACCACAGAGAGGGAAAGTTTCCTTGTACGAGAAGCTCCGGAGAAAAAACACGTGTCGAAGGTAAACGCAGAAAACTCTTCCGAAATTGTACTAAACATCCTTGTGCTCTACATCTCACAACTACTAACGTTCCAGTGAGCAGCAGAATAACGTCAGAGCAGAGTAAACATTAGCAACAGCTCTGCTAACTCATATACCTCCTGACATGTCTGTGAATTAGACTGCTGATAATATGGAGATGGAAACAGTCCGTGATAGAAAAGCATGTGAGTGGGATTAAGAGAAGCACAAAAAAAACTCTGTTCACTTGTTTTAGGGAAGCACGCTGAGGTGGAGGCTCATTAGCTTTTACCATAACATTAGTTCATCAGTCTGGCTCAAATGCTCTGCAGACTATGGATTAGTAATAGGGAAAATGTATGTAATGTCGAGAATAGTGTGTGTTTGCGTTGAAGTCACATGAAAAACTCTACGCCTCACGACTGCTAACGTTGTTGTGAGCTTTCTAGTCCTATGATCTGAAAATTAAAGTGAAGATGAGAGTAAAATTCAGAAGTGATTTATATGAACAAAATGGTGGAACATTTTAAATACTGTGTGGGCTCATTAAAACCCTAAAGGCTGTTTGTGTTCTGTCAGGAGTTTCATTACACTCATAGCAACTATTACACTTTTTATGTAGCTGTTGTCATATTAATCATTAACCCTTTCATGAGAGCCTTAATCAAGATTTTTTTTCCAGAGTGTTTTTATTCCTCGAGGCATTAAAAAACAATGCAATTGAAATTAATTTTATGAACCTATTTTTCATGGAGTTGCAAAAATGTCCACTCAGCTGGACACCATGGATTTAATTTCTGAAGCCAAGAAACATATTTACTGATAAACTGTGTGAAAACTATGAAATGAAAACATTTTTAATGCAGCTAATCTAATGTTTTCTCACATTTGAACACACACTAACTAGTCATTACTCTCTATATGGAGATAATATGCAAAAAAAATTGTTAAAAAAAAAAAAACCCTGTTAATTATAGTTTAATAACAATAACAAGCAATTGATGTACACTCAAACATGTTAGTGCAAGTTTATCAAGAACAGCAAAGTTACAGTAACAGTATGAATTGCAGTGTATGAGACGGTGCATGCACTGCAAAAATCTGAATCTTACCAAGTGCATTTTTCTCATTTCTAGTCAAAATATCTCATCACACTAAAATAAGACATAATCACCAAAAGAGTAACTTTTTTTTTTTTATTAATTCCAGCAAAAAAAAAAAAAAAAATCTTCCAATGGAACAAGTAAAAATTATCTTGGTAAGATTTCTTGAAATCAGATTTTCCAGATCTATTGTCTATAAATCAGTTCTTCTATCTCAGTGAAAAGTTCCTCTTTAGGTGATTCTGTCTTATTTTAAGTGTGAGATATTTGGACTAGAAATGAGAAAAATACACATGGTAAAATTTAGATTTTTGCAGTGTGAGTGTCCACTGTGTTCGCTGATATGGAACTAAAACAACAAAATCCATGAATATACAAGAGAACAGCTGTCCACTGTAGTGACCACTTTGCATGAAAGGGTTAATAATGTAGCAACATAGTTTTGAATGACCGGGCCCCTGCATGGTAAAATATAAAATTTAATAATGAAATCAACTTAAGGCTTCCCAAATGCTGTAATAAATTTAGCATGACGAGTTGAGCATATGTCAGCATGTGGCCCCACCTTTAACACTTTCTTCTTTTTTTCAAACCCTTGTTACAGATGGATGGACATAAGTCTACAAGTGCAGTCTGGCAGTATTTCAATCAACCAACAACACCAGGGAAGGCTGTGTGCAAAACATGCAATGATGAAGTCAGCATGGGAGCAATATTAGCAAAAAGTAAAAACACTTCCTGCCTGTGGTCCCATCTCAGAAATCATCACCCTGACTTATACAAAACTGGTCAGAAGAAACGCGAAATTGAATCAGCATCTCATACAGATGTGGCAACTTCATCGCAGCCAACAGTACTGGGCATGTTTGATAAACAAAGAATGTGGACAAATTCAGAAAACAGGTCTAAACTAATGGACAAACTAATCATAGAGATGATAGTTACTGATAACCAACCATTCTCAGTGGTGTCTGATGTTGGCTTTAAGCACCTTATGGCTGCAGCAGAGCCACGATATGCACTGAAAAGTGAGAGGTATTATCAAACTAAAAGCTGCAAGAAGTTCACCACAAGGTTGTGGACAAGATCAAAGCCATGATTCAACCAGAAAATGCTGGCTACTCTCTCTCCTTCACCACAGACTGCTGGTCTGGTGTGACAGAGTCTCTCATGAGCCTGACATGCCATTTTATTGACAATGAATGGACAAGAAAGCAGGTTGTTTTAAATACAAGAGCGATGCAAGGGTCCCACACTGGGGAATACCTGAAAGACACATTCCTCAGTATGCCTGAGGAATGGAAGATAATCAAAGATCGTGTGACACTAGTGCTTCGAGACAGTGGCGCAAATATTGTTAAGGGAATGAGGCTTGCTGAACTCCCAGACCTCAGCTGCACAGCTCACACCTTGCAACTTGTTGTGCACGATGGTCTGTCAAGTCAAAGAGCCGTCACAGATGTCACTGCAATGCTTAAGAATGTGCTACACATTTCCACCACTCCATTTTGGCCAAACAGCATTTGCAAAACATTCAGAGGGAACTTGGCCTACCAGAACACAACATAACCCAGGCTGTTCCAATGAGGTGGAACTCAACGCTCCAAATGCTGCAAAGAATGCTGGAGCAGAGGCGTGCGCTTTACCTCTACAGTGGTGAACATGGAGGATTTTCAAGTCCCACTGCTCAACAGTGGGACCTTGTGTCCAATTTAATTCAAACTCTTCTACCAATAGAGGAAGTGACACTACAGGTGAGCCACAGTAACTCATCAACATCCTGCATCATTCCATGCCTGACTGTGTTGAAGATGCTACTTCAAGATAATGAGGGGCCCTCCACAAAGGCATTGTAACGCTCAGGCAAGCTATGAGGGAGAGCCTGGAGAAGCGTTTCTCAAAATTAGAAGACACAAAGCCTGTGGTGCTGGCCTGTCTCTTAGATCCTCGTTATAAGAGTCATGCATTCTCCTTTGCCACAACAATGAGCAAGGCAAAAGTGTGGTTGAAAGAGGAAGAGGACGCTGCCACACAACAGACCTCTCGAGTAGAGCATGCTGTAACAGAAGAGCCAGTATGGAGGAGCAGGCAGCTGCTGAGGAGGCTAGTGTGAAGGAGCAGGCCGCTGCATGTGGGACACATGAAGATGACGGAAACGCCCACAAAAGGCAACGGAGAGAACACACATTCTTTCGTAGTCGTGTTGATGAGATGTTCATTTCTCTGCTGGCACCCCACACTGATGACCAGCTGCCCAGCAGCTGCGTTGAGGATAAGCTACAGCTGTACCTGAAGGAGCCAGTGATCGACAGGCGGAATGGGGATCCACTTCAGTGGTGGAGACAGAATGAAGCGCACTTCAAGCAACTTTCCAAACAAGCAAGAAAATTTCTTGGTGCACCACCCTCATCAGTCCCAAGTGAGCGAATCTTCAGTGAAGTCTCTGCAATTTTTGAATGCAAGAGAAGCCGTCTCACTGGAGACCACGCTGAACAACTTTGCTTTTTGCACCACAATCTCGTGCTGCTCAACTGGGACTACTAATTGATTTGACACACACACTTCTATGCAAATTTTATTTAACTTTGTTTTATTACTATTACTTTATAAAACCTCTGGAAGCAAGTTTTTACTTTACTAGAGATACTGCTGAGCCTGAGAACTCCCTGCACTTTTTGTTTTTGTTTGAAGTTAAAACAAAGATAAATAATTTCCGTTATATTGAAATTTTACTTTATTTACTGTAGAAAAATTCAGGGAGCTATTTAATTTTTTTTTTTTAAACTTTACAAGAGTTGCTGCTGAACCTGTTAACTCCCTGTATTTTTGTTGTGTGGAGCTGTTATTTTCTGTTTGATTAAATGAACATGCTTTAGGCATTTAAATGAAGTTCAGTGTTTGCATTATTCAAATTTTTTACGCCAATTTTCACACTTTTACTGCAAATGAATATCGGCTCCAAATATCGGTTATCGGCCTCCTCTAACTACTAATAATCGGTATCGACCCTGAAAAACCCATATCGGTTGATCTCTAGTACAGAACTCTGCTTTCAATCCACTTAGATCTGAAATCTGCTTGACCAAAAGTCTCCAAAGAAATAATTTTATTTATTAGCTGCTGTCAAATAACAAAGACCATCATGCCATCAAGGTCAGGCTTCATGTGCATGTTTAGTTCTCAGACATGAAAAGCATGCAATCACATATTCAGTTAGAGACAAAAGGCTCTAAAGATATATTACTCTTTCGATTGTAAAATCCATCAATATTCCTGAAATATAGGCTACTATTTACTAACTAGACTTCTCCAGAGCTTAAAAGTGCTGCTTGTTTATTATCCTGCTGTGGGTCTACCCAGTCAGCATCGAGTAAACCTTTAAAGGTGCGGGAGACTTTCATCGCCAATTTTTCACCAAATCTATAAAACCCCAGTCATAGCCTAAGTATCACGAAGTCACTAAGTATAACTATCACTAAGTATTCCGTGTTTCAGCCGTTTCCACATTGTGTTTGTTGCAACCATATAATATCATATATGGTATTGCCAGGCAGCTGTGCAAACCTCAGCTTCCCACAATGCACGTTGAGACAAAATACCGAAGATGCCCAAGTTACCTCCTGGCTCTGTTTGTAAACACATGGTTGTTTCTGGTGGATGACACTAAGAAACTGTTCACCGTGAGGGAAGAGATTCAGGTGAGTAATGCCAGAAAGACTTACAGATTCATGATACTGAGGATATGACTGAGGTTTGACAGATTTGATGAAAAATTGGAGATGAAAGTCTCCCGCAGCTTTAAGCTCTACCCTGGAGTTTTCAGGGCCATTTGGAGTACCTACCCTGAAGCAGGGACTCTATTAGACCCTGTAAATGACCTGTGGGGGTGGTTCCTGCTGTGGAATGCACACCTATCTATGGTCCTAAACAAACCTCATGGGCAGCGACTCCAACATAAGGCTGGCACATAGATGTAACACTCATTACATAGGGTGCAATATTCTGATGCAGTCCAGCCTCATCTTTGACCACACTGGTCTCCCAGGTTCAAAAAGACCATGATAGCACACACACCCTTGTTTTGCTCTCCTGGTAAAACTCTGGCCTCCCTAGGCGGACACACTGGTACCTGCAATTAATCTTGGTTCCAACTAGGACTAGGCGATAAAACAATAACAATATATATTGCAAAATAACTTTTCCTCGATAGAAATATGAGCCATGCTTGATAGGGCTGGGTATCATGGCTAATTTCCTTAATCGATTCAATTCCGATTCATAAGGTTCTGAATTGATTAATTGTGATTCAATTCAATTCAGTATTAATTGACTGATTCAGATTCATTTAGTGATACCAAAGTCCAATTTTGAGTTGTAACCTGATTATTTGACTACTGCAGCCATGCAACACAGAATCAATATTGATATTAGAAAGTAAATAAATCTGACATTTCAGCAGTAAATAGATGGATCTGCTCTGAAATAATGAACAGGACACAAACATGTCCATGTTTCTCCAGTGGCTCAGATCAGACTTCTTCGTTATATTTATTCTGTTTTACCTGGTGCTTCCAGCCTTCAGGCACATTACTTTCACCCTGGGGCACTGACACCAGTTTGCCCCTCTTGAAACAGACTTATGTTGGGCCCTTGGTACAAGAAACTCACTGGAGGGGGAGGGTGGGCGGAGCTTCATGATTTCCGCTTTACTATTCCTCTAACTCCGCCCTCAGCCACAGGTGATCCAAGTTAATATTTGTAGAACGACTGGCTTCAGCGACCCACCTCTGCTGGACAGTTCCTCCACACTGTGGGTTCCAGTTTGAGACCAGGAGGACCTCGAACAGAGGGTTTTTACCCACCCTTCCTCCGCATTCTTCCCGCAACAAAACCGTCGCGAGCACGACCAAGACGCTCCATCTCCGCGAGGGGCTCGCGAGATGGAGCCGACTGCGCTACCACGTCAGCGGTTTCTGGGTCATTTACTCGTGGTCCTGCTCTGAAAAATCAATCTCATCCACCATTAATCGATTATGCAAAATTAAAAGAAATCGATCCAAAATCGATCAAATCGATTTTTTCACCCAGCCCTAATGCTCAATACAATTTGGATAGAATTCATTTGTCCATGTTTTGACAGACAAGAGAACAGCCAATCATAATTAAGTCATGCTGCACCGAACCAATCACGCTAGAGCCACATCAAGTTAGGTTGACCCACACAGCACAGGCGTAAGAGTCAGCTGCAGCACACATGCTAATGTTTGGGCTGCAGTGGAGATAGAATGAGAGGTAGATGGAGAGAAGAAGGAGAAAATGTGACCAAGAACCCAGGCGACAAACTTACTGAAAAGTAGGGTGCGAACCATTTCGATTCAGGGCCTTCAATACAATGTGGAGGTATACCGAACAAATACATGTAGCCTATGTGAAGAACGCAAACACTCACCTTTCCTAAAGTTTCACTTTCAGTTTATGCCAGTTAAGGAATGCACCCCCCCATATATACCCCCGGTATTGTTTTGTGAATATGGTCTGTTTCGTTTGTGTTCTTTCTTAAAACTTGAAAGCTTTTGCCTGCTGGTCAGACTTTTACTTTAGTTTTAAATATATTTACCTGTTTTATTTATCTGAAACAGTTGTATATTGTTCTTCAGCACATCTGTCATGTTCAACCTCTGACAGACAATAAATCATATTTAAATAAAAAACAACCTTCTGATGTCTTCACAACTAACTTATGACTAACAGAAAATTTTAGTTTGACAAAAACAGTGATTCAGTTTACATCATGATACATATCGATATCGTCCGATATAAATAAAATTATTGAGATTTTTTTCCATATTGCCCAGTCCTACTTCCAACTCAGAAGTCTGACCCAGGTCACCTTTAATACAACATCCAGGGAACATAGTGCCAGTTGATGAGTGGAACTCCCTGAACTAATGAACTGCAATTTTTAATTCCTTGATCCTTCTGTTCTTAATAATTTTAGGCCAATTTCTCAGCATCTGTTTTAATCTAAAGTTTTAGGGAAAGTGGTTTCAACCCAGCTTTTAGCTTTTATGTGTCATAACAATCTCTGAGAAATTTCAGTCTGGTTTTAGACCTTTACACAGTACAGAAACAGCCCTCCTCAAGGTAACCAATGACAGTCTTTTAGCAGCTGACAGGGGAGAGAAGCGCTATTTTAATTCTTTTAGATCGAAGTGCAGTCATTGACACTGTAGATCATGCCATTTTAAACAGAAATAATAATAACAATAATAATAATAATAATGAACAGGACAGAAACATTAGCATGTTTCTACAGTGGCTCAGAAAGGACTTCTTCGTCTTTATTGTGTTTTATGGCCGGAGGCTTCTTGCATTAAGGCACATGGCTATCACTCTGGGGCACTGCTACCAATTTTGGCCCCCTTGAAACATATCATGTTGGGTCCTTGGTACAAGAAAGTCACTGGAGGGGGGGGGGGGGGGGGGGGGGGGTGTCTGTGATTGACGCTTTACTATTCCTCTAACTCCACACTCAAGTTAATATTCCTAGAACGACTGGCTTCCACAACCTGCTCTGAGAGCCTCCGCTGGCCACTTTCTCCCACTGTGGGTTCAAGTTTGAGGTCGTGGGGACCTCCTGCGGAGGGGTTTTCCACACCCTTCCTCTGTGTCCCTCCCACACCAGAACCGTCACGAGTGCAATTGAGACACTAGCCTCCCCCAGGGGCTCCTGAGACTGAGCCGGCTGCGCCTCCACGTTGCGGTACCCGGGTCAGGTACTTGTGGTCCTGCTGAAAAATCTATCTCATCCACTATTAATCGATTACGCAAAATTAAAATGAAATCGAGGGCAACTCGGTGGTGCAGTGGATAGCATTCGTGCCTCACAGAAAGAAGGTCCTGGGTTTGATTCCAACACCAGTCAGCCGGGGTGGGACTTTTCTGTGTGGAGTTTGCATGTTCTCCCGTATCTGCGTGGGTTCTCTCTGGGTAGTACGGCTTCCTACCACCATCCGAAAGACATGCACTAATAGGTTAATTGGTTAATCTAAAACGCCCATAGGCGTGAATGCGACAATGATTGTTTGTCTCTATATGTCAGCCCTGAGATGAACTGGCAACTTGTCCAGGGTGAACCCCGCCTTCGCCCATAAGTAGCTGGGATAGGCTCCAAGTGATCCCTGTGACTCTAGTGAGGATAAAGCGGGTTCAGATAATGAATAAAATGAAATCGATCTAAAATCACTTAAATCAATTTTATTGCCCAGCCCTGTCCATAACTGTACAAGGGGACATCTAATTCAAACTAATAATATGTGGATGCGGAACCGGATGCTGAGCCAGACGGGTGCAGGTCACAGCTGGCCAGAGCCCCAGCCTATTTGACTTATACGGAACTCGGATTGAGTTATGAGTAAGGGCTCATTTATGCTCTATGTTTAAGACAGAGACGGAGAATTTTGTCTGTCCCTTGTGTACATTATGTACATAATTCTGTCTATTGTCCGGGAGCTTTTGGATCTGTACCCAGACGGAGAATAACAAAACTTTTCAAAGAGCAACTGTGTGAGTTATTGAAAAACTACCAACATATGTATGACAACTACCCTTCTCAATATTAACATTAGTATTCAAATTAGTAATACCTCCTCTGTCGCTGCCATGTTTGTTATTATTGACTTTCTTCTTCTCAAAAAACTTTACCCTTCTTCGTGATATTCAGCCGGTATGGAAATTAAGAGTGGCACCCTCTGGTAGATTGATTGAGAAATGCTCATTGGAATGTACAGGACGCATGCAAGTATGAAGACAGTGATGCATGACCACGTTAGAAACAGACGTACCTATTTATGTACATAAAGCAAGCAGAAATGAGCTTTAAGGCTCTTTCAAAAAGTGACTATGTGAGTTTGTGAAAAACTACTGACATATTCATGACAACTACTCTTCTCAATTTTAACATTAGTATCCAAATTAGTAAAACCTCCTCTGCCGTCACCATGTTTGTTATTGGCTTTCTTCTTCTTAAAAAACTTTAATCTTCTTTGTGGTATTCAGCTAGTATGGTAATTAAAAGTAGCGCCCTCTGGTGGACTGATTGAGAAACGCTCATTTCGACATATGGGATGCACAGAAGTATGAAGGCAGTGATGCATGACAACGTTACAAACCTATTTACGTGCATGAAGCGGGCATAAATGAGTCTTAAGGCTCTCCATCAGCTCCCAGTTACGTTTCAGCACACAGCTGGGCTCTGCATCCGAATCTTACCATGAACCATGACTCAAGAACCACAATACTTTCCAAACCGTGGATAACCTGTATCGTTGCATCCCTAATGGACACCAACAGGAACCATCATCAAGAACAAAGGCTACTCTATTGACTATTAAAAAAGCCATCGGACTTAGTAAACCTGGGGTATGAACAACTTTGAACATGGTGCTTTTTGGAAATCCATTAATAAAATACTCCTGAAATAAAGTAACTCCCTAAGTATAATTTATTGTTATTCCCTCCCTAATTTTGAGGACAACTGTACATACTTATTTTGGCAGCTGCTTAGACTCAGTAAGCCTGAATTTGGGTGCAATGGATATGAGTAACAACACCCTACAAAAAAATATAACAGTATATAATATTTTCCATAAGGACAGTAGGGTAGCAAAGCGAAAGAGGTGGATTTCTTTATGTCTGCTAATAAATCAAATTTTTAATATAGCGTCAAATCATAACAAAAGTTATCTCATGATGCTTTACATATTGAGTGGTCGAAACCAGACTCTAAGCCAATTTACAGAAACCCAACAGAATCCTCCAGGAGCAGACAGTTATGACTGGTGACAGTGGAAGGAAAAACCACCTTTAACAGCAGAAACCTGGAGCAGACCCAGACTGAGGAGGATGGACTGACAGGAGCAGTTGGGGTTAAAGAGCGAGAGTAAAGGAGGAGAAAAAAGAGAGAGCGATAGAGATATAGAGAGAGACTGGGGGAGAAGGGGGGAAAGTAGGGGAAGTAGGGGAGACATGGATGGAAGTGATGAATAGAAACTGAACTAGGACTGATAAAAGTAGATCAGCTGGTGTTAGTATAAGTACTAGAAACCAGAACAAAGGACCATGACTGTTAATACTACTACTACAAATACAAGTACTAACAGTGGATATATACTACTACACATACAAGTACTAACAGTGGATATACTACTACTACAAATAAGAGTACTAACAGTGGATATACTACTATTACAACAGTTAGTACAAATAAGAGAAACCTCTACCATCATGGAAGTACATAATAAACACTTTCATAATTAGATGGACAAGTGAGTGATGACGCTGAAGGCAGGAGAGGGGCTGATGAGTGCACAGCACTAATAGGTCTGTACAGACACATGTTCCGTGTACACTCCAAACCTGACTTCACCACCCGGATATGCTCTGTGCTTTAAGCAAACATGGCTGCTCAATGTATGTGCCCACCATCATACAACAGAGCCATCAGTGGGGCTGTCAGTTTACTCCTCAGTCTCACTCATATTACTGCATTTCCAATGTGTTCGTGAACAAGTGGACGGACTGACGGACATCTTTTAAGTTATTAGACTTTGTTGATATGCCTAATAACACAGGGAAATAAGTCCCTCCCGTATCACTACCCTCTAACAGTAAACACACCATGAAGGGACACCGGATAAGGAGCTGAAACGCAGACACACGACCACATTGTTTCTGGTGAGCTCCACACGTGCCGTTAAAACCGGTATTAATTAACTACAGGGCTAACCCGGTTTGGTTCGGTGCATCCACAACACACTCTCCTTTAACTCCATTCTGCCGGAACCATGTCCTTTGGTTAATGCTTAGCCGGCTCAGGATGGCTGATAGCCTTGTTAGCAGCTGCCTGATTAATGTGATGGACAGGATATTAGTGTACGGATAAATTAATAATATTCCCCCAACACTGTGAGAAGACAAAGGTAAAAAGTACTCATGTCTTACAAGTCCAGCGGCGTACTTGTGTCTGAGAGAAACATGCTATCATAGCCAAACTAAGCTAGCTAAGTGGAAGGGCTGCTGCCTCCTCACATGTATGATGTACATCTGAGTGGGTGACAGTCCTGAGGCACAGCTTACCCATAGTTCCAGTGGAAACAAACCACTAACGGAGGTTCACAAGAGATGTATATCTGAAACTGACTCCCACAAAAGCGGTACTTACCCGCGTCCTGTTTCCTCTTCCAGTCCTGGAGCAGGAGCCCTGCAGCAGCCTTTCAAACACGGTCCAACTTCTGCGGATCCATCAGCTGCCAACATCTGCCGCTGCTGGCTCCTCCCCCTGGGCGCGGGCCAACCGCCAAAGCAAGCTTAGCTCCGCCCACCCCGAAACCGGACGGTGGGCGTGTTATCTTGTCAACCGGTTGCACGAGTCTAAAACCTTCCTCTAATCGATAACGGCACGTGTAGGTATGTTAAATAGTAGCCCAAGGGCAGAACTTATTATAAATGCATATATGCCCCTGTATCTGTGCGCGCGGATCTTATGACATAAGTAATATGGTCACGTGGATCAATGGGCGCATTGATCTTAGCAGTGATGCGGTTCTACAGGTAGATCCCATCCAGCATGTCCATGTGGGACCTGAAGGGTTCCATTTGGGCTGCACAGGAGGGTCCCATGTGGGTTTGTCTGCAGTTTCCATGGTGACCCCACTTATGTTTACCCAGATCAGAATCAGAATGAGAGATCTGAATATATCATATTATTTATTCTTCACACTATTTATCTTTCATGTCATTTGCACTACTTCTCATGTCATTTGCACTACTTAAATCTGGGCTCTCAAACTCATTTTCTTTCAGGTTCCACATTCAGCCCAGTTTGATCTGCAGTGGGCCGGAGCAGTAAAATAACAGAGTAACCTATAAATAATGACAACTCCATGAAATACTTACTTTTATAAACTATCCAAAAAATGTAAATAACATGAAAAAAACTGAAATTTA